>NC_091470.1:332129336-332429336 GCF_036971445.1 Narcine bancroftii
TTAAAACAGGGGATGCAACAACTACAATCCTGAAAGTCAGAGACTGTGGTGGATGGATGGACCGCTCACGCTGAACAGCAAGGGACATGAAGATAATAACCAAGAGGTGAAAGGTTACCAAGGGTAAACTGAAATGTGAAGCTGATGTACAATCAGATAAGTTACAATCTTTTTAAATGTTAAAGCAGGTTCTAAGAGCTGAGTAATTGATTTATTTTAATTTGTAGATGTATGAGCTTGCATGGTTTTATGGCTAATTTACAGCAGCCATTCTCAACAGAGGTCAGGTGACCACCCTGGGAGCCACACCACAGTGGGGGGGGGGGTCATAGATTAAAATCAATTTTTTTTTATTGTTTGTCATGTAGTTGGTAGGAGAGAAGTACGGAAGAAACTAAACTTGACTGCTTCACGATGAAGGGGACTCTGCTCAGAGTCTTAAGAGGGCAATAGCTTAATAAAAGGTTGAGAATGGGTGATTTAGAATATCCTTAATACTGCTCACTGGTTGATCACAGTTTATAGAATGGCTACGATCTTTAACTACCCACTACACAGAATCCAAATTGCTTTTTCAACTAGTCCTGCTTCTTCTACTCAATGGATTGCAAAGTTCCAATCCCCCCCCCCCCCCCCCCCCCAACAAGTGAATTAATATGGTTTAGGGAAGTTGTGTTTTGAAGGTCGATTCCACACTATAAACCACAATGTAGATTCACACATGTTCAATGGGAACAGTACACTCGTGGAAGCACTATTTTTTATTTTTATAAAGGTAATATGGTAAACTGAGATAAACAGAGGAGGAAACTCCCTGCTGTACTAACAAATATTATTTTCGTTCATCATAATTTTAAGATTTGATTATTTATTTCACTGCTGTCTGTGGGATCTTGGTGGCAAAAAATTAGCTGTTGCATTTCCAACATTATTATAATGATCACACATCAAAATTCCTACAGGACATCCTGAGTATTCATAAAGCACAGCACAAATTTTTCCTTTCCACTACACCAGGACCCATGCTCAGGCACAGAAGATTGCTAAATGTAAGTGAAATGTAAAGCACAACTCAATATCTTTACTTTTATTCATTAATGAGATAAGGACATGGCTAGTAATTATAGCAACTTGGCTTTCCCTATCTGGCACAAAGATGGTTGCAGTGAGTCATCTTCATCCACTACAGTTCAAGTTTAGGTCTTGTTATAGAATAAGCTCCCAAATGGGCATCATATCAGGATGGTGCACATCTTGGAGGTGACTCCTAGCTATGAGTGCCCTACGATTCTCTTGTATTTCCAAGTGGTAAGGTGATGATCTTTAGCCAGCCATATCAGTGTATATTGTAGATGTTCCATACAGTAGTCATGGTAGGTTTGTGAAGGAGAGTTATAAATCTAGCATGCTGCTTTTTCCAGGAAGTTATTGAGCATTATCAGAGCTGCACGTATTCAGGCTATTTGGAGAGTATTCCACTATATTATTGACATATCCCTTTGAAGTGTCATGAAGGTATTCATTTTATCCATTGCGCATCTGACTTCTTTAAGCCACATCACTTGCACCTTATTCAATCATTTCAGGGCAATGCTGACTTGAAGGATGCTAATGGTGGAGAATTTAATGCCAAGAAATGGTATTGAAGGGTTGGATATTCCTGACACTTATATGGTGATAAATTTGCATAATTCATCAGCTGAAAAGTGGTCTTGGCTTGCATTACTTTCTGGGAAGATGCAAAGGAAACCAAGCAATTGACAGAGAAAATTCCCCCTTCTGATTTTAAGATAGGATCTGGGAAAGATCATTGATAATCTTCAAAATATAATTGACCTGGGACAGTGGTCTAAGAAATGCCTGCTCAGATCCTCTGGGATTGAGGCATTTGGATTCCAAGAACCAACATCTTAATTTGTGCACAGAATAGTCGCAGCCAGAGTTTTTTTTGTCAATTCAGTTTTTCCCAAAATGCTGTTCTGATTTCAGGCTCTGACACTCCTAGCTCTCCTTTGTATTTCAGCCTTGCTCTCTAGTTTGGATCAAGATTGCAATCCATCTTGGAGAAAAGTGTTCTAGGTGGAAGCCAAAGTGAGAGTTTGTAAACATATTATTGGGAGGTATTAACATCTTCCATCATATTGCTGATGGTTGAGAATAGACCAGTGGCAGAGTAATTGTAGAGATTAGATTCCCCTTGCTTCAGTAGGCAGGTCACAGCTGGACAACTTTCATTTTGGGTGGGGGGGGGGGGGGGTAATGGAGATACTCTAGTTTGTTTGCCTCCTGTAGAGAAAGGATGTTGAGGCCTATAGCCTTCAAGTTATTTCTTATATTATTCAAAATGAATGGATCAAAGGCTGATGACTGACATCAGTTGCAGTGAGGACCCCAGAAGATGGAGATGGATCAGCTACTCAACGATTCTGGGTGATAATGGTTGCAAACTCTTTAGTTTTGTCTTTAACATTCTTGTGCAGGCCTCGACCATCTTTGAGGATGAGAATGATCAAGCACCCTCCTCCCCCTATTTAATGCTCCACCGTTGTTTGTAACTACATGTAGCAGAAGTGTAGAATGTTAACCTGATCTACTGTTGTAGAATCACTTAACTCAGTATAAAGTGCAGCTTCAGATGTTTTCCCAAGTATGCCGATAATAGATGTTTTAGGAGATGAACTTTTAATGTAAAACTGAGAATAGTCTATGTTCTCCTTCGCCACTCCGTACTGAAGTTGGTCCCTCGGCTTGATCACGATGGTAGAGAAAGACGTGCCAGGCCTTGAAGTTGCTGATCGTGGTGCTACAAATTCCACTGTTGCTGGCTAACCATAACATCTCCATGAATGTGCAGCTTTGAGCAGATTGGCACTTTTCTTTTGTATTTACCACCTTGGTGGTGCCACACTTCATCTCCAGAACTCCTAATAAATCTGTTACAACAGATCAATATATGATAAATAGATTGATGACAACTGAGATTGGTGAGGAGGAGGTCAAGTAGGTTTTCCCTCGTGCTGGTTCTCTTACCACCTGCCCCAGGCCCAGTTTGGCCTTGTCACTGTCTCTCAGATAATCTCAGTTACTCCTGCAGGGAATGAGGAGAAAAAAAAACTTGTATTTATCTCATTGCCATCTTTCCTCGGATATGCCCAATAGCATTGCACACGAGTGTTTTACCCAGATATGACCTGCATACTTCACAGCTACTATTATTTATAAAAATAAGCCACAGTGAACAGAAAACAAAGGTTAGCAGTAGAACTCCCATTTATTTTCTAATACTCAAGTTTTATAAATCTGCTGTTTGTCTATGATACGGCCAGCAGTTAATACCTTCTGAATATGCCTGGGTGTGATACATCACTTCAGAGACCAGTTTGGAATTAACTGCATTAATGCAAAATGGGATTTGCTATTTTTCTATAGGCCAGACTGGGTAAGTATGGCAGATTTCCTTTTCCAAATGGCATTAATAAAGACAGTTTCCAACTATCTGATGACTTAATGGTCACTTTTTTCTGATACAGGGCAAGTACACCTTATCTGAAATGCTTGGGGCCAGAAGTTTTTTGGATTTTGGAACAATGGAACTAAGGAGCACAGTAGCATCAGCAGAATATCTGTATCAGTAGTTAAACGGCAACAAACAACGGCGTATTATTTGAGCGCCAAAATAAAGCCACATTCATGGAAAATTCACATGAAATAATATTTAGTACTTACCAAAAAAGACTTGATCTCTGCTTACAAAAGAAGACCTACCCGACCACCTTACACCTCCCCACTGCCGCTGCCAGTCCCCGACTACGGTCCCCGCTCCTGCCCGGGAGCCCAAGGCAATTTCTTTGATGTGGACGACACCGCACCCGATGATGAGATGCAATCGCCATCGCCGACTCTGGCTGCATCCGATGCTGAAGACTTGGACCCAGCTCTGTTTGGCATTTTCCCGGCCAGTAGCAAAAAAAATTTCATTTTTAAAAAAAAAAGAACTGTTAATGTCATCAAACTGACGCCAACAGAGCTCCAGAGCCCAACATGAGCAAGTCAGGTGTTGAATTTGTTTCCCCCCCCCCCACCCCGTGACATCATGTTAATGCTAAAAAAAATTCAGTTTTTGAATCTTCAGATAAGGAATACTCTACCTGTGACAGTTTCTTATTTCTGAAATTTTAAAACTTGGCTCCAATTCTCAAACACCTACAGCAGTATTGAATTCAAAGCCTCTGGATATCTAGTGCAGTATTTTAACCATCCCTAAAACCTGGATATTCACTTTAATGTATAAACATCTCACATAAACATCTGAAATATGGCCCTTATGACAGTACAGTACTTCTCTAGAATTACACCGATGTGGCAGCCTAGATTACATTCCTGACTGGGGCTTAAACCAGCAAATCAAACAAAAACCTACTGACTGAAGCATATAATTTAACACAAAGCAAGGGCAGCTTTTTTTTTAAAAATCCTGGAGATGGAGGCAACACTTGGTAGTTTCCACACATTTCATGACTTTCCTATCAGAGGTAGCACAGGTCAGACATCTTTAATACAAGGAACTGGGAGCAGCAGCAATCAAGGATCCACACCACTCAGCACAGGCTCTGTCCTCACTACCGCCATCAGGAAAGAGGTCTAGGTGCCACAAGACTCGCACCACCAGGTTCATGAACAGGTGCTCCTCCTCCATAACCAGACCCCTCAACAACAAACTCAATCAGGGACTCATTTAAGGACTCTTGTGCACTTTTATTGATTTTTTTTGTTCTCTCTGTATTGCAGTTGTATATATTCATTATCTGTTTACAGTTCTTTATTTGTTTACATGTATATGCTGGGTACAGTTTTTTTTTCACTTCCAATAAGTGGTAGTTCTGCCTCAACTGCAGAAAAAGGGATCTCGGGGCGGTATGTGATGTCATGTATGTACTGTGACAATAAATCTGGAATCTGAGTGGTGTCCTAATTACATTTTTTTTTAATATACTCAAGGAGTTCAAAAGGCAGATCAACAGAAACCAACCTCTACAAAAGCAGGACGCACAATCTTAAAATTAGGTTAAGGTCTTCGGGAACAAAGCTGAAAAGCACTTCTGTGGCATGCTGTTCGTTTGGAATATGTGCACAGAAGCAAAGTGCAATAGAAAAATGGAATTCCTCCCCATTAGAAAAAAAAAATCAATTAAAATTCTTGAAATCTAAGATTGATAATCTTTTGTTAGTCAAAAATAGAAAAGGATCCATAGATCAAGGTTGGTAAAAATAGATGAAGAACAGATTTATCTGAATGACAGCAGGTCTGAGTTACTAAACTACCTACTAGGCCTTGTAAAACAATTGCCAGTCATTGAATTTTTCTTAATTACAAATAAAAAGGTTTTTTTTCCTTATATGCTTTTAGAATTTGATGGATGGCAACAAGTTCACCATTTATTTTCCATTCCAGATGCTGAGAGGTGGTTGTGCATCCACTCAAATGGGATTGAAATACATATCAATCATGATGTAATGAAATGATGGAATAGAACAGGGGAGGTGAATGGTCTATTCCCTTTCCAACAAAGGATCATTATTACTTCTGATCTCCAAATGTAACTGAATGCTTCATATTCCAAACAACATTCCACAAATTATACACCAAAGGGACTGATGCATCTCCAAATATATGACATTCTAACTGCTGAACACTATCAGGTACATGAAAGCACATGCTTAAGTGCCAAAAACAGTACAAGGGAAAGGATGCAACAGACTGTACATTCAGCTCTGTTCCTCTAATGGCTTAGGATAGGTAGTCTGTTCAACACAAACATAAACCAGCTTAGCTTTATTTATTAGCCCCAAACTAGGTATTGGATGGCAACAGTGATGTGGAAGGAAATGAATTAACAAATTTGGGCTTTTACTCATGATCATGTGAAAAACATGCTTGTGTGGATGATAGATGAGAACAGAACTGGCTACATCTGATGTAGCCCCTGTAGCAAAATTGTCCACTAATCCTCTCTAAAAACTTACAAATGGACACCAACTTTCAATTATGCCTATGAATTCTTACTCTCGGTTAAGTACATCTGCCTTTTCAAGTTCCTCGGACATCTTAAGCAGTTAAGAGTGAAACACTGGAGAATCCAATTGTCGGCAGAAACACAAGTCTTTCAAAGTCAACTAAGAAGCAAGGATTTCTCTTCAAGTTAATGAACAGTATCCCAATCTGAAGGCCACAAATATCCCAGGCAAGCAATGAAGATTACCAATGATTTTACTTAGAGGGAAATGTCCTAACAATTTATCACTCAACTAGAATCATAGAACACAGTTTAATTAGTCAATTGGAAACACAAGATACAATAGTTGCTGTAACCTGGTGCAAAGTAAGAATTGCTGAATGAACTCAGTAGGCCAAGCTGCATTTTTGGGGGAAAATGGACAAATGATCCATTTTGGATCAAGACTGGTCAACATTGATTGTGAGGTGTTTGTGGGCCAGGTTAGATGGTAAGATGCAAATATTTCATTCTAAAAGTCCTTCTTTCATAAACTTTCAGGTATTTACAGCTCTCATTCTAGGCTGAGTATATTCAACCCTTGTAAATTTCCTTCTGATATTTTACAGACTCAAAGATGCTACACTAGGCCAAACTATTGCAATATTTCATTCTAGATTAACAAATCTGATCACAAAATAACTCGATTTTGTATGACCACAGATGACAATAACATTGCTGGGTAAAACAGAATGTAACTACCAGTATGTTCTAATGACAGCCCTACTGAATACAACGAAAATACATGGAGGATCAACAAATGGTAAGCAAATTTGATGGCAAATATTAACCTCAAAATCTCATTATTACAATTTCCTAATTATTGTATCAGAAACTATCTCCACAAAATGTAGCCATGTCTTCATCCCAAGATAACAACTTCACCAAATCAGACATGATTTGGAAGATTGGGGCATAGCATAGTTTTAGTAATAAACGATATCAAGTCAAGAAGGCCCAAAACTCAGAACAGGATTTCATTTTTTGATTGTGGCCAAATGAAAATTGACCTCAATGTTTTCAACAAAAAAAAGTAGTAGTTGAGGATTCTGCACCAGTTTTTAAAAATTATGGGGATTTCGCTTGCAAGGCTGGCACTTACTGTGCCATATTTTGTTGGAGGTGGTAGGCTGTTTTCATCAGCCGTTGCAATCCATGTTTATAGTACTTGATGAATGGCTAGAGAGAACATTTAAGAGTTTGTACAGGATGGAAGTCACAAAGGGCAAAACTGATAAACTGTAGAAAACTTGCTTTCCAAAGAATATCAGTTTTTGAAACAATCCAACTTTTTAATGGACAAATGTACAAATATTCAATGTTTTATTTCCAGAATGTGTAAAATTAATTGAGTCTAAGCTTCCAAGTTATTAATCTGGCAAGAAAGATACAACAACTTCACCCATGAATAATCAGAATAATAAAAACAGCAAGATTGGGATACAGATAAGAACTAGATGGCCATTAGATTTAGCTGGGTTACAGTACACAATATGTCCAGATATGACCATTTTCTCTCAGACATTAACAGTATAAAAAGAGAATTCTGATAAGAGATGCCATCATTTAGTTAAGGCATTAAACTGAGGATCTATTTGTTCTCCAAAGTGGATGCAAAAGATCATTATTTGTAGAGCTTTACTCATCCCCTCCTTGTCAATAATTTTCTTTCAAACAAGCAAAAGTAGATTATCTAGATACTTCTCTCAGTTGTTAGGGGTACTTGATTAGGGGTACTGCTGCTGCATTACCTCATGATAGAATCACAAATAAATCTTGAAACTACTACAGCTTGGGTGTTGAAATATGCTGTATAAATGCAAATTTATTTGTTCAGCATTAAACAGTTAAAGCGACGGTGCTGAAGTTCTATAACTGAACCATACTGTGCAACAAGGGAAAGTGGTATACAAATAGAAAAATGAAACCAACTAGATTGGGCAGGCAGCATTTTTTTAAAAATCCAGTCAATGCACTTGGTGAACTCCCCTCACCATCTTTCCACCTGCAACACAAACCCACCTAAAAAGACTGCTATTATTTTCAGAATGGTCTAGGGACTTCTCATTTTAAAATTAGGTTGTCAAATCCAGCTGGAAATAGAATGTGGATAAAGGACATTCTGCTGAGAAGACAAGGCTGTATCTTCATTTGAAGAATGTGTTTCATTATGGAGTCATTCTTTTTTTTTCCAATTGCAGATTTAGAGATTGCTTTGTCAGGACGGGATGTGGGATTAAAAACGTGTTTATTATAAAATTAGCCATGAAAATGTTCTTTGATGGCTCTATGAATTTGTGATAACAGCTTTAAGTGACTCAAGATGGCATCCAACTGTCTTCATGGGTAGTGATGGTCTCTGTATATTCGGGGTTTTTTTTTTGCCTGCTGTTTATTGTTCGCGATTCTACTCCAGTATGTTAAAGGAGATGGATAAGTTGCTCCTACTTTTATCCTAAACATCAACACTTTTGCCAAGTCAAGCAAGCTCTCCCAAATACACTCTCCATTAATCCTTCCATGGAAACAAGTCCCTCGCCATTTAATTTCCCCTCGTTTTGCACCAACGGCAAACGAACTGAGGCCGTTTTGGAAACACCATCCCTCCAGTCGTCCTAAACAAAAAAAACGAGGCAAGGTCGCAAGGTTTCCCACCCGCCCATGACAAGTACGCGAGTGCCGTGGATTTCAGGCCTGCTCCCGTCTCTCCCGAATATGTATTCGATTATTTTCCAAGTTGACCCGCTATTTATTTTCCTTTCGAGCCACGCTGATAGGGAAATTGTTTTAGTCGAAATGGGGGGGGGGGGGGGGGGGATTAAAGCATGAGGAAGAATGACCATCTGCGGGGCCTGGGCTCCAGTCCTTCAGGACCTTGCGCCTTGAGCGCTGGTTCCCCGAACAGTCGCAATATTTCCCTCGGATCTGAAGTCGCCTATTAGTAAAAGAATGAGTTTCAATGTAAACGAGTCGATAAGAAGAGAGAGATTTTGGCTACTTACTCGGTCGGGTGCTCTGGGTCATAAGTGTCCCCCATCTTCACCAAGCGGCGCTATTTTACTCAAAACATTCAGCATGAAAAAAGAAGAGGAAAAAAAAACTCCCAACGATGTTTCAAGCCGGCGTGTAAATTTCTTTCCCACCTTTGGAACGTTGAGACTTCTACTCTGGGAGGTGACAACTCAACGTCCCGTAATTAGAATCCCGGCGCCTCCGACGTTCCAAAATCGAACCTTTTTGTATCAATTCTCCCTTCCGATCCAAGTGTTGCCCTTCAGTTTCATTCCATGCCCGCTTTGCGCCGCCGCTCACCTTTTGGAGCTCCCCTTCTAAAACATCCTTCCCATATTTAAATACACATTGTACCTGGTGTGTGGATGGACACATACAAAAATCACCAGGCACGCGATCTATTCAATCCCTGCTTTGCCTCCTGCAAAACAAAATGAACGCAAAAAAAAAAATTCTTCCATCAGAAAAGGATAGACTTCATATTTCTAGCCATTTTAACGCGTCTTCTTTCTTCTGGGTTCCCCTTTTGCTTTAAGCACACATTATTTTGGTGGGTGTTGTATTTTCTCAGCCCTCGAGAAAGAACACTAGAACGATGTACGTCGCTCCGTAACAAACGGAAATGAACCGAGTAGTTTTTTTTCCCCCCGAAGTGACTGGGACTTTCCTGTGAAATTGACAGGCATCCGGGCCAACTGAAAGTGGCTCGCCAGTTCATGAAACTGATACGAGATATTTTATTAATTTTCATTTGTGAAGAGCAGCTGTTGAACTTTATCAGGTTTGTGTTTGTTTCCTTGAAGTGAGGTGGGTAATTTTAATCTAAAAGGTGGAACTTTAAAAAAAATCCTGCAGCAATCTTGACTCCCAAGGACACTTACCAATAATAAACAGAATTTCAGTTTGTTAATTCATCAAGGCAAGTTTAAAAATAAAACCACAACAATTCTTTGTTAAAGGAATTGAATTCAACGTGAACTTTCTAAATTTAGTACTAGGATAGTGAGAGGCAATTTCATAAATCATTCCTCAACCACTAGGCCTTTTTTTTAAAACCCTCTGATACAATACCCAGGCAACAGACGGTCACCAATTGGAGCACACCATAATCACATCGACATGACGGAGTGATTAAACGGCTTGAATGACCTGAGCATCACTGATTCACGACTTGGCCAGGTTCCAGGTACAGAAGCAAGAGGGGGAAAGACCAGGCACACCAGCCGTTTTTGGGAAATCCAGGGAGGAGCCGATGAAGGAGTTAGGGAAGGTCAGGAAGGTTCGGATGGGTCAGTCCATACATCTATGTAGATGCCTTTCACCACATTCACCCCTTCGAGATAAAACCTGATGGGGTGATGTGACGACATGGAGCACATACTGTACTTGATTACATATGTACTTAGTTCATAGTGTCCATCACAGGTTCAGCCTATCCGGTGGTCTCATGATCCTCAGTGACTTCCGAGGCCCCTGTTGTTCCTGCATTGAGCTCGCATTGTACCTGTGTGGGTGGAATTTCGGTTACAGAGCCCTTCACTAACTGTTGGGGTGGGCTCCTTGTTGATGAGATCTCTGTGGGATTGACTGCCGCCGGTGCTTGACTGGTAACTGGTGCTGAAGGGAGGGGGGGGGGGTGGGGTTGTACAGTTATCCAGGGTGGGGGGGGGGGGGGGCAGAAATACATCAAAACCCTGGGACATGGATGGGCGCTCTGTCGATTGACCGTCTGGTTCTTCTGGAGTCACCTGATCAATATTAGTGTACCCTGCCCAGGCCACCTACTGACACCATGTCCTCCTTCCTGTCTGGGTACCGCACAAATACACCAGATGCACTCTTTCCACCAGGGGATCTATCTTGTGGGGTCTAATATGTCTATGAAGAAGTACCAGCCCCAGTGTCGTCAGCCAGACTGGCATAGTGGTTCCGGATGCCGACCTCCTGGGAAAAGAAGAGTCTCTCATGGGGGGTGGCATTCATAGCTGTGCAGGAACCTGGTAGCATGCAACATGCCTGGTAGTACCTCTTGCCACTGAGAGACAGGCATCCCTTTTGACATGAGGGCCAACAGGATTGCTCTCCTGATTATACCATTCGCCCTCTCCAATTGTCCAGACCCGCTGGGGTTGTGGCTAGTAGCTCTGCTCATGGCTATCCCCACCGCCTGTAGGTACTGTTACAGCTCCTGACTCATGAAGGAGGAACCACTGTCACTGTGTATGTAGCTGGGGTATCCAAGCATAGTGAATATGGTCCAGAGTGCTTTGATGACTGTGGCTGCAGTCATGTCCGGTCAAGGGATAACAAACAGGAACCGGGAGTACTCATCCACTACATTTTGGAAGTGGATTGGAGGGGATCCTTAAAGTCTATACTCAGATGTTCGAAGGGACAGGTTGCCTTCATCAGTTGGGCTCTATCCAGTCTGTAAAAATGTGGCTTGCATTTGGCACAGACCGAGCAGTTCCTGAATCTCAACTGAGTAGGGTAAATTTCTAGCCCTCACAAAGTGATACAGCCTTGTGACCCCAGGGTGGCAGAGCTTGTCATGCAGGAACTTCAGATGATTCACTTGTGCGCTGGCACGTTCCCCAGGACAGAGCATCGGGTGGCTCATTAAGCTTCCTGGGCTAGTATAGGATCTCATAATTGTACATGGAGAGTTCGATTTTCCACTGCATTTTCTTATCATTTTATATTTTACCCCGTTGTTTGTTGTTAAACATAAATGCGAAGCCCTCTGGTCCGTCAGCAGGGTAAATGGTCTACCAGCCAAATAATGCCTCCAGTGGTGCACAGCTTCCACTATAGCCTGGGCCTCTTTCTCAATTGCTGAGTGCCTGAGTTCAGGGCCCTGAAGTGTCCTCGAGAAAAATGCCACTGGCTTGCCTGCCTGATTTAGCATGGCTGCTAGGGCAACATCAGTGGCATCACTTTCCACTTGGAATGGAATGGATTAATCAATTGCATGCATTGCCACTTTGGCAATCTCATCCTTGATACCCACAAAGGCTTTATGAGCCTCCACTGATGGAGCAATGTCTGTTGTCTTCACTAATGGCCGGGCCTTGTCTGCATAATTGGGGACCCATTGGGCATAATAAGAAAAAAAAACCCGAGGCACATTTTCAGGGCTTTCAGGTTCTGGGGCAATGGTAGTTCCCTCAGGGGGTGCATTCTCTCGGGGTCTAGGGACACAATCCCTCCCTCCACCATGTACCCTAGTATTGCCAGCCGTGAAGTGTAGAATATGCACTTCTGATTATACGTCAGATTTAGGGTTTTTGCAGTGGCGAGGAATTCCCTTAGATTCATATCATGTTCCTCCACGTCAAGGCCGCATATGGTGATGTTATCCAAATATGGATCGATGCCTTTAGTCTATCTTCCTTTGAAACACCAATACCCCATTTATCAGACTGAATGGCACCCTGCGGAACTAATACAGTCGGCCGTCAGCTTCAAAAGCTGAGTAGGGCCTGTCCTTTTGGTGGGTTGCGATCTGATGGTATGCTGACTTCAGGTCTATGGTGGAGAAGATCCTATATTGGGCTCTCTCATTCACCATGTCGGCAATTCAGGGTAGGAGGTAGGCATCCAATAACGTAAATCTATTCACAATCTGGCTGTAGTTTATTACCATCTGGTTCTTCTCCCCCCACTTTTACCACCAACACCTGAGCTCACCAGGGGCTGTTTCTGGGCTCAATGATGCCTTCGGCCAACAGCCTCTGGACTTCAGTTTTAATGAAACGTCTGTCCTCTGGGCTACATCTCCTGCCTTTGGTGGCTATAGGTCTGCAATTCTCTGATAAGTGCTCAAATAGCGGAGGCGGATGAACCCGAAAGGTGGACAGCCCACACATACTGCCCAGCTTACTCTCATTGGCTGAGCTGAATTCCTCGTTCTGCACTGTGAAAAGGGGGTGCATCGTTACACTTTCCAGCTGACACTGGAAGTCTAACCCCAGGATAACCGGTGTGCAGAGTGGGCATTACCATGATTTTAAAATCCCTGCACTCTCTGCTCCGCACCCTTAAGTACCCACACATCTCTGCGGAATGGGCTTTAGAAGCCAGGGATATTCGGCACTTTTCCAGTGACACCTTCAGTGCACAGCGCTTTATTAAGTCCAGGTGGATAAAAATTTAGGTGCTCTCTGTGTCAAACAAACAACCCGTGACACGACCGTTTACCTCAATGTTCATCATCGATCACGCCAGTTGGTGAGCATCACGGGGACCAGAATTAGGTCCGATTCAGAGTTACCATTGTACCATTCCTGTCGGTAATATGTTGGACTTGATGCCTCAGAAGATGGCTGCCCTCAATACTTGTACATGGCTGGGACTGGAGGTGAAGTTAGTGATCACTGATCTGAAGCCAGAAGTGACATTAGCGATTGTTCTCTTGGTGACCGCTCCCCCAAAGATGGCGATCCCTCCCTCGGATTTCACGTGGCACTGCTGGTAGTGGGCTTCCCCCAGCACACCCTCGCATGGTACCCTTCCTTTTTGCAATTTGAGCACAATGCGTTCATGGCCAGGCAGGACTTCTGGAGGTGCCAGGCCAACCCGCAGAACCTGCATTTGCCAGCCCCGGATGCCGCTGCTGTCGGTGACATATCCTAACATGGCGGCACCCTCGTTCCCCATGTGGACTCTGGACTGCTGGCTGTGTAAGCCTCACAGCTTTGCACCACAGTCTCCATCGCTTCCCCCAAGTCCAGTACTTCTTGCAACGTGCATTTACCTTTTTCCAGGAGTCTTTGACGGACCTGGGCCGATTGCATGTTTGTCAGCAGTTCGTCCTACATCAGCTCGATGGCACTCTCCACGGTACACCTGCAGGTTCTATCCAGTTCTCTCAATTACCATGCGAACTGTGCAAAGGGCTCCCCAGGGGCTGCCGCCAGTCATTAATTTGTACCTCACGAACATTGGGTTTGTGGGGTCCCGTATTGCTTTTGCAACAGGGCCATTGCCTCGTCATAAGTTTGGCAGTCTCTAATTATTCAAAACGCCCGATCGGCCACAAATGCAAATAGGAGATCATATTTATCTTCAGCATCCCTTAGGTTGTGTCGGTGCATGAACGTCTGCATCCCATGCAGCCACCTCTCGAAGGTAACGGCTGCATTGGGTTCTCTGGGTTCAATTGTGAGCGTAGTAGGCCGGCAAACTTCTCCCATTACCTGCTTCAGAGTTGATGCAGACCCCATGGGTGCTCCACTACTGTACCACGTGGCTGGGTCAACTCCACCATCTATGGGCTGGATGGCCAGGCATCTTCCCAATCGCTGCTGCCTTGTCCTGTATGCTGAGTTTCCATGGCTTTTGTTTTGGTAATTAAATTGTGGAGTACACAATAATCACATCAATATAATGGAGTGATTAAACGGCTTTAATTACCAAAAACCTGAGCATTACTGATACACTACTTGGCCAGGTTCCAGGTACAGGAGCAAGAGGGGGAAAGTCCAGGCACACCATCCTTTATTGGGAAATCTGGGGAGGAGCAAGGGAGGAGTTAGGGAAGGTCAGGGAGGTTTGGACTGGCCAGTCCATACATCTCTGCAAATGCATTTCACCACAATAACACTATAGAATGATAACGCACATATTGATCCTATGTTCCCTCCATTCTCAACCTTTTTTGTGTTTATGGCCTCCGCTTAGGACTCTGCTCAAAGTTTATGGACCCCCTTCCCCACAAAGTAGACAGTTCTGGTTTCTTCCATACTGCTTTCCTACTGACTACATAAAAAACAAAAAAAATTATGTTAAATGAGATGAAAAGAAAGTAAGGTTTGTACTTCAACGTGCTGTGGCCCTTGGGGCTAAAAGGCCCCCTTTGACAATGTGTGTTGAGGTTTTAGAGGGAGCAGCAAGTTAAGCGGATTTGGAATTCCTCCAAGTCTTAGCCAAAATTGAGTTCTGCAATATTACACAGGAAGAGGCCATTGACTCTTTCATGCCTAGATCAGCTCTCTTAATCCAATTGACTTTCTCTTTTTAACATAACAATTACAGCACGGAAACAGGCCATTAGGCCCTTCTAGTCCGCACCGAACCAAACACCCCTTTCTAGTCCCACCTCCCTGCACAATGCCCATAACCCTCCATCTTCTTCTCATCCATATACCTGTCCAACCTTTTCTTAAATAATACAATTGACTCCGCCACCACTATTTCTCCCGGAAGCTCATTCCACACGGCTACCACTCTCTGAGTAAAGAAGTTCCCCCTCATGTTACCTCTAAACCTCTGCCCCTTAATTCTTAACTCATGTCCTCTTGTTTTAATCTTTCCTCCTCTTAACGGAAATAGTCTATCTACATCCACTCTGTCTATCCCTTTCATAATCTTAAATACTTCTATCAAATCCCCTCTCAACCTTCTACGCTCCAAAGAATAAAGACCTAATCTGTCCAATCTCTCCCTATACTCTAGATGCTTAAACCCAGGTAACATTCTGGTAAACCTTCTCTGCACTCTCTCCACTCTGTTTATATCCTTCCTATAATTAGGCGACCAGAACTGCACACAGAACTCCAAATTAGGCCGCACCAACGTCTTATACAATCTCAACATCACCTCCCAACTCCTATATTCCATGCAATGATTGATTAAGGCCAGCATACTAAAAGCCTTCTTCACCACCCTATTCACGTGAGTTTTCTACCTCTCAAAGTCCTGCATTTTAAAAAAATATATCAAACTTGCCTTTGAAATCTGCCATTTAATTTTCTTAGATTTTCTCTTGGGATACATATTCCAAATTATAACCACTCAGTACCTCAAACAAATTTTCCTCTTCACATCTCTGGGCCTTGAGCCTTCTTTCAAAAGTATGCTTTATTCATAAAAATATATACAAGAAATACAACAGGTATGTTGTATCATTAACTGGAAAGGGGATGTCAGTGAGGCTTTAGTATACTTTGACACCAATGTCAAATTGAATGGAGTTTTAAGCAAGAAAGTCTGCAGACATTTGGATCAAGTGCAACAAATGTGCTGTAAAAACTCAGCAGGTCACACAGCACCACTGGGAAGTAAAGGGTAACCAAAGTTTTGGGCCAGAGCCTTTTGTCAAGGTATGAGCAAAAAACAGGCAGGTGCCTGAATAAAAAGCTGGGGAAGGGGGTGAAAAGAGGAGTGGAGGGAGGAAGGGGTATGGGAGAGGGGCACAGGCTGACAGATGAGAGGTCACAAGTTGATTCAGGTGGGAGGGGAGAAGGGATAATTGCTGAGAAATGAAAAAGGCTGACAGCAGCTTTCTGACAGGATGCGTGGAGCTGGAGGAAAGGAGACTAGGAGTGGAAAAGAAAGACTCAGGGGAGAGGTTTAACGGAAATTAAAATTGATGTTAATGCCGTCTGGTTGGAGAGTACTCAGACAGAATAGGAGGTGTAATTCCTCCAACTTGCAAATAGCCTTGGTCCAGCAGTGCTTGAGGTCATGGATAGACATGTCAGTGATGTCCACTTTGCTACTAATTCACTTGGTTCATCTCTGGCAAAACTTTCCTCTTTCTTGATCTCTCTGTCTCCATCACAGCAAAACCCTTTACACCACACATGTCAAACTCAGGCCCGCGGGCCAAATTTGGCCCGTGATATAATTATATTTGGCCCGCAAGATCATATCAAATATGTATTAGAGCTGGCCCACTGGCCGCCACGCCAGTATAGCGCATGCACAGCTACTACTACAATTCCCAGAATGCTTTGCAAATGCGTTGGCGCCGGCCCGTCAGCCCGCTAATCGTCCCCACCTCCTCTGTTTACTTTCATTAGCCTCTGCGACCTGTCGCCTAACTCACATGTAATAAACCCCTTACGAAAAATGGCCAAACGAAAGACAGAAAACAGGACCTTTCAAGACAGGTGGGAGGCAGACTATATGTTCATCCTTTTAAAAGACAAACCTGTTTGTCATTGAAGCAAGTTGTTATTTTTTTGACTTGTTGGCTTATGAAAAAAAAAACATTTAAAAGGAGCTTCAAGGCTATAGAGAAATATTATTTATTGAATATTTTATTTCTCATTTGTTAATGCTTCTTCTGGAAAGAGTTAAACCAAAACTATTATTAAACATTTATTTTAATAAGAAAAAGTTTAACATTACATATGTTGAAAGAAGAGAAAACATGCAGATGTTGTTGAAAATTTTCAATAAATATTTAGTTTGGCCCACGACTTAGTCCAAGTTTTTAATTTTGGCCCTCTGCGAATTTGAGTTTGGCACCCTTGCTCTACACCATCGAGAACATATACAGGGAATGCTACCGGCGGAGAGCAGCAGCAATCATCAAGGATCCAAATAACAGGGAGGAGTCACGTGATGGAGTAGTGGCTGGTCGGGGAACTCCAGCCCTCTCCAGAAAAGTAAAAAAAAGACAGTGAAAAAATAAAGGCACAAACATAAAAACCAAAATAAAGTGAAAGTAAAGGTGTGGAGAAAATGGCAGCGAAAAAAGAAAAGCCTAAAGCAACAGGAAGAAGAGAAGAAGAAAGGACGCCTTACCTGTCCGAGGAGGCCCGCCGCAGAGAGAGAAGCCCGCTCCCTAAGGTCAGTTGAAGCCCCGAACTCGGGACTACAAAAATGGCTCATGGAGCCAAACAAAAGTGCGCAACCGCGCAAGACAAAAATAACACTGACGGGAGGGGGGACCAGCTGAGGAGTCGATCTCCACAGCTGAAATTGACAACCACAACAAAGCAGCAAGAGGAAAACACAGAAAATAACGAGTACAAGAAAGAAGAGAGTAAAAAGAAATGAAAGAAACAACAGATGACCAACTCAGAGGAAGAAGACCAGCAGCAAGACACTTCTAGTAAAAATAAGAAGACCAAAAATACTCAACAAAATAAAACAAACAAACCAACAAGAAAACCAAAAGAGACAGAGGTAAAGGACACAGATCCTGGAGTGGACTCAGAAGAAAAAGAGGAAGAACACAGAGAAATGGAAAATGAAGGGAAGGGCAAGTACATGGATATTTTTTTTTAAAGAATATATGGAATCAGTAAAAGAATGGCAATCACAAGAATTCAGTGAAATAAAAAGAAGAGTAAAAAGTACAGAAGAAAAAATGAATAGATTAGAGATGATCATGTCAGATATAGGAAAAAGAGTGGACAAGGTGGAAGAATGAGAAACAGCCGTAGAAATGGAAGTAAATGACTTAAAAAAGAAATTAGAAGAATCTGATAAAAAAGTTAAAGAGACACAAGAACTGTTAGCTCAGAAGATAGATATAATGGAAAATTATAATAGACGAAACAATATAAAGATAGTGGGCCTTAAGGAAGATGAAGAAGGCAAGAATATGAGAGAATTTATAAAAGAATGGATCCCCAGGGTCCTAGGAAGACCAGAATTACAGGAAGAAATGGAAATAGAAAGGGCACACAGAACATTAGCCCCTAAACCACAACCACAACAAAAACCAAGATCCATTCTAGTAAAATTCCTAAGATATACAATAAGAGAAAATATATTGGAGAAAGCAATGAGGAAAATAAGAGAAGACAAAAAACCACTGGAATACAAAGGTCAAAAATTTTTTTTCTATCCAGGTATAAGTTTTGAACTCCTGAAGAAGAGGAAGTTGTTTAATACAGCAAAAACGATCCTATGGAAAAAAGGATATAAATTTATGCTAAAGTATCCAACGGTACTTAAAATAGTTATTCCAGGGCAGCAAAACAGACTATTCTTGGATCCGGAGGAAGCAAGAAAATTTGCAGAACAACTACAAAACAGACAGAGAGAGGAAGATATGTAACGAGAACAAAAATGACCACAAACCATACGTATGTGTGTATGTATATATAAAAAAATTATTAAAAAAATAGAATATAGGTAAGAACTAAGAAGGGAAAGAAAGGGAAGAAAGGAAGTATGGGGGGAATTAAGAGAGTGACCTTTGTTATATATGAAGATTAAAATCTTTTCTGGGGGGGGCTGGGTGGGGAAGAGTTACGGTCACTGCGAAATCAGTTGACGTTTGCGAGTGAATTCGCAAATCCAAATGGAGAGGGGAGATGTGGTTGCCCGACAAGGGACAAAGGGCAACTCAGGAAGGAGAGGGGATAGTGGGGTTAAAGGAATTTTAGATAGGAGAATAAGCGAAATGTTTTATGTTTTAGAAATGTTGTCTTATAAAGTGTTCAAAAAAAGAAAGCAGAAATGGATAAGAAGGAAAGGTGATGATGAGGAAACGGAAAGGAAAGATAAACAAAGTATGAAATGGCTATGTTGAACTATATGACTTTAAATATTAATGGAATACATAACCAAATCAAAAGGAAGAAACTGCTAAATTTACTGAAAAAAGAAAAAATTGATATAGCTTTCGTACAAGAAACACACTTAACTGAAGTGGAACACAAGAAATTAAAGAGAGATTGGATAGGACATGTAACAGCAGCGTCATATAATTCAAAAGCTAGAGGAGAAGCTATATTAATCAGTAAAAGTGTACCAATCAAAATAAAAGAGGAAATAATAGATCCAGGAGGGAGATATGTAATGATAAAATGTCAGATATATTCAGAGTTTTGGAATTTACTCAATGTATATTCACCTAACGAAGAAGATCAAAAATTTATGCAAGATATTTTTTTGAAGATAGCAGACACGCAAGGGAACATACTAATAGGAGGGGATTTCAACCTTAATTTGGATTCAAACATGGATAAAACTGGGAAAAAAATTAACAGAAAGAACAAAGTAACCAAATTTATAATTAAATCGATGCAAGAAATGCAACTTTTGGATATATGGAGGAAACAACACCCAAAGGAAAAGGAATATTCATATTATTCGGGTAGACATAAAACATACTCAAGAATAGACCTATTCCTGTTATCAGCTCGCATGCAGGACAGCGTTAGGAAAACAGAATATAAAGCTAGACTAGTATCGGACCACTCACCCCTGTTATTGACAATAGAGTTAGAGGACATCCCACCAAGAATATATAGATGGAGATTAAACTCCATGCTACTTAAAAGGCAGGATTTTAGAGAATTAATTGAACGACAAATTAAAATGTACTTTGAAATAAATACGGAATCAGTGAAATATAAGTTTATACTATGGGAAGCAATGAAAGCATTCATCAGAGGGCAAATAATAAGTTATGTAACTAAGATGAAGAAGGACTACAATCAGGAAACAGAGCAGTTGGAAAGGGAAATAGCAAATATAGAAAAAGAATTAGCAATGAAGAAGACACAACTAAAAGAAGAGAATTGGCAGATAAAAAAATAAAATATGAAACACTACAAACATATAAGGTGGAGAAGAACATAATGAAGACAAAACAGAAATATTATGAACTAGGAGAAAAAAACGCACAAAATTCTAGCATGGCAGCTTAAGACAGAACAAACTAAGAGAATGGTATTGGCATTAAGGAAAATAGACAAACAAATCACATATAATCCAACGGAGATTAATGAAAACTTAAGAGAATTCTATGAACAATTATATCAAACTGAAAACGAAGGGAAAGAAGACAAAGTAGATGAATTTTTAACTGAAATTGAACTACCGAAATTACAAACAGAGGAACAAAATAAATTAACAGAACCATTTGAAATAGAAGAAATACAAGAGATAATAAAAAAAACTACCAAATAATAAAACACCAGGAGAGGATGGATTCCCAATAGAATTCTATAAAACATTTAAAGATTTATTAATTCCTCCCCTTCTGCAAGTAATCAACCAGATTGATAAAACACAAAGCTTACCAGATTCATGCAAAACAGCAATAATTACAGTAATACCAAAGACAGGGAAAGATCCACTCGCACCAGCGTCATATAGACCAATATCTTTACTTAACACAGATTATAAGATAATAGCTAAACTATTAGCAAACAGATTAGCTGACTATGTACCAAAAATAGTAAATCTAGACCAAACTGGATTTATTAAAAAAATACGAACAACAGACAATATCTGTAAATTTATTAACTTAATTCATGCAGTAGAAGGAAATAAAGCTCCAACAGTAGCGGTTGGTTTAGACGCAGAGAAGGCCTTTGACAGAGTAGAATGGAATTACTTATTCAAAGTACTACAAAAATTCAGCTTACCAGAGAAATATATTAATTGGATTAAAGCATTAAATAAGGGGCCATTGGCGAAAGTGACAGTAAATGGATATATATCAAAACAATTTAACTTAAGCAGATCAACAAAGCAGGGATGCCCACTATCTCCCTTATTGTTCGCATTAGCCATAGAACCACTAGCAGAACTGATAAGAACAGAAAATAAAATAAAAGGGATAAAAATAAAAGACAAGGAATATAAAATCAGTTTATTTGCAGATGACGTTATAGTATACTTAGCAGAACCAGAAATATCAATAAAGGAATTACATAGGAAATTGAAGGAATATGGAGCAGTGTCGGGGTACAAGATTAACGCAAATAAAAGTGAAGCAATGCCAATAAATAATGCGGATTTCTCAAAATTTAAGAAAGAATCACCATTCAGATGGTAAACGCAAGCAATGCGATACCTAGGTATACAAATAAATAAAAACCTCGGCCATCTATATAAACTCAATTATTATCCACTAATGAAAAAATTACAAGACGACTTAGAGCATTGGAAAGACTTAGCACTAACACTGATAGGAAGGATAAACTGTATTAAAATGAACATTTTCCCAAGGATACAATACCTATTTCAGGCATTACCAATATGCTTAACAGAGAAATTCTTCAAGGAGTTAAAGAAAATAATAAAGAAATTTTTATGGAAAGGGGGGAAATCGAGGATAGCACTAGATAAATTAACAGAATGGTATAAACAAGGAGGCTTACAACTACCAAACTTTAAAAATTATTATAGAGCCGCACAATTAAGATACCTATCAGATTTTTATCAAACACGGGAAAAGCCAGATTGGACTAGATTCTTCTTTGGCTTGGCTTCGCGGACGAAGATTTAAGGAGGGGGTAAATGTCCACGTCAGCTGCAGGCTCGTTTGTGGCTGACAAGTCCGATGCGGGACAGGCAGACACGGTTGCAGCGGTTGCAGGGGAAAATTGGTTGGTTGGGGTTGGGTGTTGGGTTTTTCCTCCTTTGCCTTTTGTCAGTGAGGTGGGCTCTGCGGTCTTCTTCAAAGGAGGTTGCTGCCCGCCAAACTGTGAGGCGCCAAGATGCATGGTTTGAGGCAATATCAGCCCACTGGCGGTGGTCAATGTGGCAGGCACCAAGAGATTTCTTTAGGCAGTCCTTGTACCTTTTCTTTGGTGCACCTAATAGGGGAGAAGATACCTGAACATATATTATATAAATGGGATGAAAAATTGGTACAACGTAGGAATTTTCCAGTATTGCATCATCTGCTCAACATTTGGAAGAAGATTCATGTAGAAAGGAATAAAACAAATTACCAACTACCAAAACTAATACCGACGCAAAATCAGCTAATCCCTTTTACAATAGATAACCTTTCCTTTAGAGAATGGGAGTAAAAAGGGATCAAAAGAATAGAAAATTGTTTTTCGGGAAATAAATTATTATCCTTTGAACAAATGAATTTTTTTTTTTTTTCTTCTTTTTTTTCTTTGGCTTGGCTTCGCGGACGAAGATTTATGGAGGGGGTAAAAAGTCCACGTCAGCTGCAGGCTCGTTTGTGGCTGACCAGTCCGATGCGGGACAGGCAGACACGATTGCAGCGGTTGCAAGGGAAAATTGGTTGGTTGGGGTTGGGTGTTGGGTTTTTCCTCCTTTGCCTTTTGTCAGTGAGGTGGGCTCTGCGGTCTTCTTCAAAGGAGGCTGCTGCCCGCCAAACTGTGAGGCGCCAAGATGCACGGTTTGAGGCGTTATCAGCCCACTGGCGGTGGTCAATGTGGCAGGCACCAAGAGATTTCTTTAGGCAGTCCTTGTACCTTTTCTTTGGTGCACCTCTGTCACGGTGGCCAGTGGAGAGCTCGCCATATAATACGATCTTGGGAAGGCGATGGTCCTCCATTCTGGAGATGTGACCCATCCAGCGCAGCTGGATCTTCAGCAGCGTGGACTCGATGCTGTCGACCTCTGCCATCTCGAGTACCTCGACGTTAGGGGTGTGAGCGCTCCAATGGATGTTGAGGATGGAGCGGAGACAACGCTGGTCTATCTCGGCTGCACCATTTCATCAGATGCAAGGATCGACAATGAGATAGACAACAGACTCGCCAAGGCAAATAGCGCCTTTGGAAGACTACACAAAAGAGTCTGGAAAAACAACAACTGAAAAACCTCACAAAGATAAGCGTATACAGAGCCGTTGTCATACCCACACTCCTGTTCGGCTCCGAATCATGGGTCCTCTACCGGCACAAATGAATTATAAATATAATATAACTCATGATACAGTGTTGGCATACTACCAATTGAAATCCTACTTGAAGGACAAATTGGGAAGCAGTCTGAGGTTACCAGAGGGAAGTAATTTTGAATATGTGATTACAGACACAATGATAATCAAAAAATTTGTAACAAACATGTATATTAAACTACAAGAAAAGGAGAATGAGGAAATAAATGGTAAAACTAAACAAAAATGGGAACAAGATCTAAACATAAAGATAAAGAATGAAACATGGGAGAAGTTATGCTCAGGAACTATGAGAAATACAATAAACACGGGGTTACGTATGATACAATATAACTGGATACACAGGCTACACATTACACCTCAAAAGTTAAATAAATGGGACCCAACAGTATCTGACAGATGGTTTCGCTGTAAAAAGGAAATAGGAATAACAATTCATGCAATTTGGACATGTGAGAAAGTGAAAAAAATTTGGGAAGATCTAAACCAGATATTAAATAAAATCAGAAAAAGCAATATACCAAAAAACCCAGAGATATTCCTCCTAAGTAACATAAAAAACAAAGAATTTGGACTCGATTTGGATGATGCACAAAAAAGATTTGTTATGATAGCCCTAGCTGTAGCAAAAAAATGTATTATGTCAGCCTGGAAATTAGAAGATAACTTGAGAATACAACAATGGTATATAGAAATGAATAAATGTATTTCATTAGAAAAAATAACCTATAATTTAAGAAATAACATTACAATGTTTGAACAAATATGGGAGCCATACATGAAACATAATAGAGAAAACCTACCGTGGATATCTACCACCTAAAATGACAGAAGGAGAAGAGAATGAAAAGAACTGACTCAGTGGAATTTCTTGTTTATTTTTATTGAGTGACAACATTGTTTGACGGGTTTAATGTATCTTATATTCTGAACTTTAAATAAATGGGAGGGGAGGTAGGGAGGGAGGGAGGGGAGGAGGGAAGGGGGGGAGAAAATGACACTATATATTTAAGAAGGAAAATGTATGTATCTTGATCAATATGGTTTATAGTGTGAAAAATAAAAAATAAAAAAAAAAGAATCCAAACAACCCAGCACATGCTCTGATCTCGGTGCTGCCATCAGGGAAGAAGTACAGGTGCCACAAGACTCCCACCACCAGATTCAAGAATAACTGCTACCCCTCCACCAACAACAAACTCAATCAGGGACTCATTTAAGGACTCTTACTTTTGCACTTCATTAATTTTTTTAATTCTCTCTGTATTGCACAGTCATTTGTTATCTGTTTGCAGTTCTTTATTTGTTTACATGTATATGTTGTGTACAGTTTTATTTTGCCTCGCCTGCAGAAAAAATTCTCAGAGTTGTATGTGAGGTCATATATGTACTCTGACAATAAATTTGAAATCTGGAGTTAATCACTCTACAGATTGTGATAGTACAGATTCTATCACCAATGTGATAGAATTAGAAAGAGCCCATAGGGCATTAAGGAAGAAACCACTGGCATCTCAACCACCTAAACAAGTATTGATTAATTGTCTTCACTATCAGGACAGGGAAAAAATTTTAAGACTGGCAATTGTGAAGGCAAGACAAGTTGGACCTATGGTGATTGATGGAAATAAAGTTTTCACTTATATAGATTTGAGTATAAATGTGGAGAGAAGGAAAAACTTTAATTCAGCAAAAATAATTCTTTGGAAAAAAGGTTATAGATCTACTTTTTGATTTCCAGCAGTGTTGACGGTGTTTATTCCAAATGATCGTCCAAAAGTTTTTGAAGATGAAAGAGAAGCAAGATTTTTTGGTGAATCTCTTCCTTGGATTAAGGAGAAAATTCAAGAAAGTTTGGAAGAGTCTAGTCCTGGTCGAGAGGTCCACAGAGAAGGGGTGCAGATACAGATTTCACCAAAGAAAACTGCACCACTTCAAGTTGTAAGCCATGAACAAAGACCGTATAGTGATTTGGAGGAATACATTTCTTACTGTCAATTATGAAAAGATATTTGATGTGTTTTAAGAGACTGTCCTTTGTTAAAATTTTTTATTTTTTGCACAATGAGTCATATCAATAACAACATCCACAAATTATCATCATCAATATATACATAGTGACATTTCTTCTTTTCTCCCTTACCTCCCTCTCCCCTTCCCTCTTCAAAAATCAATAAATAATAAAACACATAAAACAAAGAAATAACAAAAAAACAAAAATGTCATATCGTTCACTTTCACATATTTAAATCTTATTGTGCTCATAATTATGTTGTTTTACAAGATGGAGGTTTGTGGTCGGCATTCTCCGACGAATATTTTATGTATGGTTTCCAAATTTGTTTGAATAATGTACACTTGTCTTTAAGATTGTATGTGATTTTTTCTAATGGAATACACTTGTTTATTTCTGTACCACTGTTGTATTTTAAGGTTTGTTTCCAATTTCCAGGATGTCATAATACATTTTTTTGACGACTGCTAATAAATTTTATTTGGGCTTTGTCTAATTTCAGTCCTAATTTTTTTGTCTCTTATATTATTTAACAGAAAATTTTTTTGGATCTTTTGGTATATTACTTTTTGTGATTTTGTTTAATATGAGGTTTAGATCTTCCCAGAAAGTTTTTACTTTTGAACATGTCCAAATTGCATCTAATGTTGATCCAGTCTCTTGTTTGCAATGAAAACATCTATCCGATGCTGTTGGGTACTACTCTTTTAATTCCTGAGGAGGAATATATAATCTATGTAGTCAGTTATATTGAATCATACATAATCTACTATTTATCGTGTTCCTCATTGTTCCTATATATAACTTCTCCCATGTTTCGTTCTTTATCTTTCTGTTTAAATCTTTTTCCCAACTTTGTTTCAGTTTATACTTTATTTCATCTTCTTACATGTTTGTAATAATTTTTTAAATTATCATTGTGTTAATGATTAAATATTCATAGTTGCTACTTTCTGGTAATCTCAAGCCGTTTCCCAGTTTATCTTTTATATAAGTTTTCAATTGGTAATATGTAAACATTGTATCTTGTGTTTTTCCATATTTATCTTTTAATTGCTCAAATGTTAATAAATTATTTCCCAAAAAGCAATCTTCTATTTTCTTGATTCCTTTTCTATCCCATTCCTATGAATTTTGTGTTAATATCAGTTTGGTATTTGATAATTGATCTTTTTTTTCCAGGTGTATTCTTTTCAATAATTTAAGTATGTGATGTAGTACTGGTGAATTGTTATATTCCACCAATTTTTCATCCCATTTATAAAGTATGTGTTCTGAGATATTTTCTCCCAATTTGACTAATTCTATCTTAGTCCAGTCCAGTTTTTCTCCTCTCTGATAAAAATCTGATAAGCACCTTAACTGTGCTGCCCTGTAGTAATTTTTGAAGTTTGGTAGCTATAACCCTTCTTGTTTGTAACTCCATGTTAATTTTTCTAGTGCTATTCTTGATTTCTTACCTTTCCATAAAAATTTCTTACTATTTTCTTCAATTTTGCAAAAAAATTCTCTGTCAGAGGAATTGGTAATGTTTGGAATAGATATTGCACTCGTGGGAACACATTCATCTTAATACGGTTTACTCTTCCTATTAAAGTTAACGGTAGTTCTTTCCAATTCTCTAAATCTTCCTGTATTTTTTTAATTAATGGTTCGTAGTTCAATTTGTTTTTTTTTTGAAACTTTATTTAAAGATTTTATTACATGAATAAAACAAAGAAATTACATTTAAATAAAAAAAAAATAAAGTAATTATTACAACACAACATTAATAACCTAACTTAAGTCAGTCTAACCCCCCCCCCCATATATACGGCCACTTAAAAAAACTATATATATTAAAAAAAAAACCACCCTTCCCCCCCAAAATAAAGAGTGAAGAATTAATAAAGTTAGTAATATTATATATTAAAAAAAACACTCACAAACAAAAGAAAATAACAAGTAAAAATATTAATTAAAAAAATTATCAAATCTAAAATATCACACATAAAACGTATTTAAATCAAACATAATTGCAAGTACTTAACAAATGGAGTCCACTTCAGCTTATAAAAAGACATCTTATCTTGAATTGAAAAAGATATCTTTTCCATAATTAAACAAGACATCATCTCTAAATACCACCTATCTAAGGTTAGTATATTTCTACCTTTCAAAGTAAGCGTTATACATTTCTTAGCCACTGCTAAGGCTAAATAGATAAAAGAAATCTGATAATCATTTAAGCCTAAATTAATTAATGATTGCATATTCCCTAATTAAAAATATATCAGGATCTAATACAACATAGATATTATATAAACTATTAAATATAGATTGAATACCTTTCCAAAACTGTTGCAATCGATCACAAAACCAAACTGTATGTAAAAAAGTATTAGCCGTCTGATCACAACGAAAACAACAATCTACCTGACTAAGACCAAACTTTTTTAATTTCTCTGGTGTTAAATATAATTGATGTATAAAATTATAATTAATCATCGCTAATCTAGCATTAATCAATTTCCGAATACTATTCTGACAAATTTCCATCCAGGCTTCTTCAGCTATTATAGAACCTAAATCTTTTTCCCATTTCAACTTATCTTTATCCCAATCTGTCTTGTTTTCATTTTCTTGTAAAATACAATACAAATCAGATATATACCCCTTTTTTGGTATGGAAAGTACATATTTGTCAAAACTAGTTTCAGGCAATAAAATCATATGTCGGCCACATACCTGTTTTACAAATAATCTTAACTGATAATATACAAATACAGAATTTCCACTAATACCAAATTTCCTTTGTAATTCCTCAAAAGAACAAAAACATCCTTCAAAAAAACAATCTGATAAATTTTTTATTCCTTTCCTTTCCCATTGTTTCAAAGCAATATTGGAGACTGTAAAAGGAACAAGTTGATTATTATATAATGGCAATCGCCCAGACCATTTATTTTTAAGCCCCAATTTATTAAGTTTACTTGTCCATAAATTCAATAAATGTTTCAATATTGATACATCATAAGTTTGCAATAAATTTTTATTCCATCGAAACAAAAACTCATGTGGAAATTTTTCTAAAATAACTGCCATTTCTATCTTTGCCCAACTAGGTGGGTCCTCCGTATTCATTAATGCACTAAGAAATTTAAATTGAGCTGACTCATAATAATGTTGAAAATTCGGTCATCTCAAACCTCCAAATTGAAAATCCCACATCAACTTTCTCATTGCTACCCTCAGAAATTTTCCCTTCCATAAAAAGTCTCTAACTGCTTTATATAAATCCTTAAAAAAACTTTAAAAAAAAATAAGGAATTGATTGAAACAAATACTGTATCCGGGAAAAATATTCATTTTTATAGTGTTAATCCTCCCCAATAAACCTAAAGGTAAATCCTTCCACCTAATCAAATCTAATTTAATCCTTTTTATTAAAGGAAGATAATTCATTGAATATAAATCTTGATATTCTGTATTAACATTAATTCCTAAATATTTAATTTGTTTAGTCCATTTCAAATTTATAATATTTTTATATATTGAATAATCATCTTTACAAATTGACAAAATTTCACTTTTAGCCCAGTTTACCTTATAACCAGATAATTGACCATAATTTTCTAAAGATTCTTGAATTGCTGGTAAAGAAATATCAGGATCCACCAAATATAATAAAACATCATCAGCAAATAAATTAATCTTATATTCCTCATTCAAAACTCTCATACCCTTAACATTTTTATTTTGACATATTAATTGTGCCAAAGGTTCAATAACTATGGCAAATAAAGCAGGTGACAATGGACATCCTTGCCTAGTAGACCTTGTTAAATCAAAAGATTCTGAAATCTGCCCATTGGTAGCAACTCTAGCCTTCGGACTATTATATAAAGCCTTTATCAATCCAATAAACGAGGAACCAAAACAAAATTTCTCAAGTACTTTAAATAAAAACTTCCATTCCACTCTATCAAAAGCCTTTTCTGCATCCAACGAAACCAATTTGAGATTTAGATTTGTTTATCAAAGTTATTAAACGCAAAATATTATCAGACGCATATCTATTTTTTATAAATCCTGTTTGGTCATTATGTATTATTTTAGGTAATATTGAGCTAATCTGTTAGCCATAACTTTAGCTACAATTTTATAATCCACGTTTAACAATGATATTGGTCGATAAGAAGAAACCTGTAAAGGAACTTTATCTTTTTTTGGTATAACTGTAATTATAGCATTAGAACAAGATTCAGGTAATTGAAAAGTTTTATAAATTTGCTGTATTACATCCTTATAAATAGAAGATATATCAACATAAAAAGTTTTATAAAACTCTATAGAAAACCCATCTTCACCAGGTGCCTTTTCATTTGGCATATCTCTTATCGCCGTTTCTATTTCATTTTCTGTAAAGGATTTATCTAACTCCTGTCTATCTTCTTGATTCAATTGTGGCAATTTAATATTTTTCAAAAAAGAATCTATAGCATCTTCAGTTACATCTTTACATTCCGAAGTATATAATTTTTTATAAAAATTACAAAATTCCTCATTAATTTCCTTTTGACTAAAAGTAATACCCGATTTCTTTCTAATTACTGGTATAATTCTAGATAATTGTTCCTTTTTTAACTGCCATGACAGAACTTTATGAGCTTTCTCACCCCATTCATAAAATTTATGTTTAGTTTGGTTCATTAAACATTCAAACCGATAAGTTTGTAATTCATTATATTTAAATTTTAAATTAGTTAACTGATTCTTTTGCGTTTCAGTAGCATTTTTTTGAAATTCTTTCAATCTCTTTAATTCTCTCTTTCTTTACTTTAGAAGCATAACTAATAATTTGACCTCGTAAAAAAGCTTTCATTGCATCCCATAAAACAAAATGACTAGAAACAGAATTACTATTATTACTAATTAAAACCTCAATTTGTTGTTTTAAATAACTAATAAATTCCGGTTTTTGCAGTAACATAGTGTTGAATCTCCATCTTGGAACTCTCTGAACATCCTGTGAACTCTGATATTCTAATAATAATAATGAATGGTCCAAAATCAGTCTTGCCTTATAATCCACAGATGTAACCCTATCCTGCAAATGTGTTGAAATTAAAAAATAATCAATTCTAGAAAAAGAATTATGTCGTGACGAATAAAAAGAAAAATCTTTCTCTGTAGGATTAAATCTTCGCCAAATATCAACTAAATTCAAATCTGACATCATATTAGTTACTTGAACTGCCATCTTCGATTTCTTAATTACTCTTGGATACTTGTCCAATAAAGGCTCCAATACCACATTCAAATCTCCCCCAATCATCACATTAGAGTTCGATTGTCCAAGTAATAAAGACATATCGACAACAAAAGCTGTATCCTCAATATTCGGAGCATAAACATCAAGCAAAGTCCAAGCTTCATTAAAAATTGTACAGTTCAATTTTAATAATCTTCCACCATTTTTCTCTTCATTCTGTAACTGAAATGGTAAATTCTTGTGCACCAAAATTTCCACTCCTTTTGCTTTTGAATTAAATGAAGAATAAAAAACTTGTCCAACCCATTCACGTTTGAGTTTCAAGTGTTCCTTATCTGTCAAATGAGTTTCCTGTAAAAAAGCCACATCAACTTTTAATTTTTTTAAGTAAGCAAGTACTTTCTTACGCTTAATGGGATTATTTAAACCCTGGACATTAAAAGAAGCAAACTTCAATTTAGACATTCCTTACAGCAACTCAACACAAGAAAAAAAAGAAAAGAAAGAAAAAAAGAAGAAAAGAAACCCCCCCCCAAAAAAAAAACCCTCCTCTTAAAACTACTTGCTTTGTTTTTTCTTCTTTTTTCTTTTCTCTGCAGAGGGCTATTTCTTCTCTGGCCACTACTCCATTGGTGTGATGTCACCCTCTGAGACTGACCTTTTTTGATTTAAATTGTGAGAGTATTTTCCCTGGGAGGGAGAGGTAGTTGTTCACTTGTTTGTTTCAACCATTACGTGCCTTTTTGTGTCTACTGCCACAACCTGTATAGTATATAATTATAATCAGTAATTTTTAGGGGGGGGATTTTTAAATGTTTTTTGCTGTTTCTTTTTTCTTCTTTGGGACAGGTGTTTAGCAGGAGTTTATTGTCCCAAGATCGTGTTATATGGCGAGCTCTCCACTGGCCACCGTGACAGAGGTGCACCAAAGAAAAGGTACAAGGACTGCCTAAAGAAATCTCTTGGTGCCTGCCACATTGACCACCGCCAGTGGGCTGATAACGCCTCAAACCGTGCATCTTGGCGCCTCACAGTTTGGCGGGCAGCAACCTCCTTTGAAGAAGACCGCAGAGCCCACCTCACTGACAAAAGGCAAAGGAGGAAAAACCCAACACCCAACCCCAACCAACCAATTTTCCCCTGCAACCGCTGCAACCGTGTCTGCCTGTCCCGCATCGGACTTGTCAGCCACAAACGAGCCTGCAGCTGACGTGGACTTTTTACCCCCTCCATAAATCTTCGTCCGCGAAGCCAAGCCAAAGAAGAAAATTGTTTTTAGAAAGAAGAGACTTGGAAGATTTAGAGGGGGAGAGAGATAGGATTTTAACTGGATCCTTGACTTCCTGATTTTAAGATAATGGATAGTTTTAATGTTAACAGGCTTAACATTTAAATCAAAAGGAAGTGAATATTAGCTTATATTAAAAAAAAGTGAAAGTGGATATTGCTTTTATACAAGAGACACACTTGACAGAAAAAGAACATTTAAAATTAAAGAGGGATTGGGTAGGTCAAGTGGCAAATAAAAGCTATTTCTATCTTACCTATGCCTTTCATAATTTTATTTGTTTCTATAAGATCCCTTTCACTCTTCCAAATTCCAGCAGTACAGTCCCAGATGACTCAATCTCTCCTCATAGGTGAAGCTCCTTTGCACCGCCTCCAAAGCCAATACATCCGTTCTCAAGTAAGGAGACCAGAACTGCACGTAGTACTCCAGTTGCGGCCTCATCAGCACGTTATACAGTTGCAGCATAACTTCCCTGCCCCTAAATTCAATACTTCTAGCAATGAAGGCCCACATTCCATTTGCCTTCTTTACAGATTGCTGACCCTGCAAATCAACTTTTTGTGATTCATGCATAAGCACTCCCAAGACCTTCTTCACGGCAGCACGATGCAATTGCTTCCATTTAAATAATAATCTGATCTTTTATTTTCCCTTCTAAAGTGGATAACCTCACTTTAACAACATTGTACCCCATCTGCCACTCTTGCCATCTCACTTAACTATCTATATCTCTACAGACTCTCCATATCATCTGAACAGTTTGCTTTTCCATTCAATTTAGTGTCATTAGCAAACTTAGGTACACGACACTCTGTCCCCTTTACCAGATCGTTAATATTGATTGTGAACAGTTGTGAGTTTAGCATGGACTCCTGTGGTACCCAGCTCACCACTGATTGTCAACCAGAAAAGTACCTCTGTATCCCAACTCTCTGCTATCTATTGGTTAACCAAACCTCTATCCATGCTAAAACATCACCCCAATTTTATGCATCCTTACTTTATGTATGTCTTTTATGCGGAACCTTATCGAACGCCTTCTGGAAACAACCACCATCTGATCCCTTCTATCTACTGTGCTCATTATATCCTCAAAGAGCTCCAGTAAATTTGTGAAACAGGACCTGCCTTTGCTGAATCCATGTTAAGTCTGCCTGATGGATCCATTTTGATCCACTTGCCTCACTATTTCTTCTTTAATTATGGCTTTGAGCATTTTGTCAACTACAAATGTTAAACTAACTGGCAAATTTTGCCTTTTGCCTACATCTTTTTCTTGAAAAGTGGTGTGGCATTCACCATTTTCCTATCCACCGGGACCTGCCCAGAGTCCAAAGAATTTTCATCAATTATCACAAAGCCTCTACTATAACCTCTGCCATTTCTTTCAGTACCTTGGGATGTATTCCATCAGGACCAGTTGACTTCGCTATCTTTAGACCCTCAAGTTTTCCCAGTACTACATCTTTAGTGATAACTATTACATCCAGGTCTTCACCTTCTATCACATCCATAACATCTATCTTTGGCATGGTAGACATGACCTCCACTGTGAAGACCAACACAATATAGTCATTCAAAGCCTAAGCTATTTTCTCATTACCTAATATCAATTCCACCTTCTCATTCTCCAAGGAGCCATCTTCACTTTAGCCACCCTTTTGCAGTTATGGTCTGGTGCACTGACCTCTATCTGGCCAAAGCCAAATAACAACTCTCAGACACATCCTTTTACTTACTCTTTCAACAAGACCCCATCAAAACTCATAATTCCACCGTCTTATGCACTATGTCTGAACTCATCACTTTTGGACAACTCCTTTCCATGGCTTCCAACCTTATTATTTCCTAACCCTGCACTGCCCGGTTCTATCTCTTATCCAAGATGTACAAATGCAATTTTCCCAGTACTCATCATTTCTTCAGGTTCCTACCCCACCAAACTGGTATCGACTTACCATGACTTAGTTTTTCCTCTTGGCCAGACCCACCTCACCTGCATCCGCAATAGTTCACGTCCTCTATTTCTTCAACAACTTACAGTTCCTGGAACTCGACTGCCTCATCTTTACCATGGTCATCCAATAGCTATACACCTCCTTCCCTCACATCAAAGGCCTCAAAGTCCTTTGTTTCTTCTCCAACAACAGACCCAACTAGTTGCCCTATATCATTGTCCTCCTCCGACCGGCAGAACTTGTCCTCACCCTTAATAACTTCCTTTGACTCATCCCACTTCCTCCAAGTCAAAGAGGTAGCAATGGTACCTGCGTAGACCCCAGCTATGCCTGTCTTTTTGTAGGCTGTGGATCAATCTATGCTACAAGCTCACATAGGCAAGACTCCTTAACTCTTCCTGTGCAACATCAATGACTACTAGGGTGCTGCCTCATAATGATGAGCTTGTTGACTTTATCCACTTTGCTGCCAACTTCCACCTCAATCTCAAATTCACTTGGTCCATCTCTGGCAACACTGTCCCTTTTCTCGATCTCTCTGCCTCCTTTTTCGGGAGACAAATGTTCCACAGACATTTCTATAGTCCTACCAACTCCCACAATTACCTCAGCTACATTTCTTCACACCCAGTCCCCTGTAAGGATTCTATTCCTTTCTCTCAATTCCTAAATCACTGTTGCATCTGCTCTCAGGATAATCCTCCTTCCAGATAATCCTCCTTCAAAAAAATCTGGCTTCCCCACTACCATCAACTCAGGCCTTATGTGTATCTCCTCCATTTCCCGCACAGCTACTTTGGCCCCCTCTGCCCCTAGACACAACTAGGACAAGTTTTCCCTTGTCTTTATCTATCAACCCACCAGTCTCCACATCTAAGATATTATCCTCTGCAATTTACATCACCTACAACATGATCCCACCACCTGACAAATCTTCCCCTCTCCACACTAAGGGACTGCTCCTTCTCTAACTCCCTCGTATACATATTTATTCCCATTAATTGCCTCCGCCACTATGTTCACAGGTCTCACTTGCTACCTCACCACAATTCGGGGCCCCAGACAGTCCTTCCAAGTGAAGCAACACCTCATTTGTGAATCTGCAGGGTTCATCTACTGCTGTCAGTGCTCTGTTGTGGCCTTCTCTACATCAGACAAATTAGTTGCAAATTGGGATATCACTTTGCTGAGCACTTTCACTCTGTTCAGATCAATGATGGGGATTTCCCAGTAGTCAACCATTTTAATTCTGAGCCTCACTACCACACTCTCCATGGCCTCATGCACTGCCAAATCATGGCCACTGGTAATTGGAGAAGCAACACCTGATATTCCATCTGGGTATTCTCCAACCAGATGGCATTAACCAACTTCTCCAGTTTCAGCTGGACCACTGCCTGCTTTCCATCTCTTCCCTACCCATTGTGTCCTTTCTCCAGCTCTCCACTCCTTTCCCTCTTTATTCAGAGAATTATTCCTTTTTGCCTGTTTTCTCTTGTGCCCTCCCACCTTATCTGCCTATTGCATGTGGGCCTGTGCTCTTCCTCTGCCCCAGGTGCCAAGGGCTCAGGCTCGAAACATTAGTTATCTTTGCTATATAAAGTATGTTGTGTGATCTGCTAAGTTTCAGCAACATTGTGTTTTACCAAAATCACTGTATCTGCAGACATTCATGTTTCATCTCCCAGAGACATCCATTTTAATTCCTCATCCCATTCCCATGCCAATATCTATGTCTATGGTCTCATTCACTGACAGACTAAGACCTCTTGCAAATTGGAGGAACAACATCTCAGATTTCTTCTGGGCAACCTCCAATGAGATGTTTCCATTATCTATCCCCCCCCCCCCCCCCCAACTACTATAGAGGTTAAGGGTTCATGCACATCTCAGAGCTCTTGAGATGCTGCTTTCAGGACAAGAGCCAGGTTGGCAGTAAGATTAGCCAGGGCTGAACTCTCCCATGCAATCCTGGAAGGCAAAGCGTGGGTTCAGAGGATACAGTCAGCTGTGCGACACTGATGACAAGAAGTGCATATGGCAAGGTATCAAAACTATAACAGTTCACAAGAGACCTTATGAGTGAATAACAATGACACTTCCCTTCTAGACAGACTGAACATCTTTTACCCACATTTCAATGCCAAGAACAGACTGACGCCAAAGCTAACTTAGTCTTCCCCTGAAGAACATGCCTCTTACATAGCCACAGCCAAGATGAGATGTATCCTATCCAGGGTGAACCCACACAAGGCAGTGGGTCTAGACAACATACCTGGCTTGGCACTGAAGGACTATGCAGACCAAGTGACAGAGGTCCTTAGAGACACTTCAACATGTCATTGCAACAATCCATTGTCCCTGCGGGTTTCAAGGCAACCACCATCCTCACAGAACCAAAGAAGGTGATAATGACTACCACCCAGTGGCATTAACTTCCACCTTATGAAATACTTCAAGTGTCTGGTGATGAAACATGTCAAAGTGCATCTCCCAGAGTCACAGGGCCCATTCCAATTCACCTCCAGATGGAAACATTTCACTGACAATGCTATAGCCTTGTTCCTCCACTTCATCCTGATCCACCTGGAAAATGATACCTCATACGCCAAGCTGCCGTTAATTGATTTCAGTTTAGCATTTAATACGAATCATATGCTAGAGGCTAATGAAGAAGCTGTCCTCGCTGAGACAACACCCTTCTCTGTAACCAAATTCTGGACTTCCCAATGGAAAGACCACAGTCTGTCTGGGTTGGAAGCAGAATGTCGAACTCCATCCCACTGAGCCCAGTTGCACTTCAGGGCTGGGTGCTCAGTCTGTTCCAGTTCACTTTACTGATCCACAGATGCAATGCTAGATCTAGCTCCAACAATCATCAATTTTGCAGAAGACATGACAGTAATAGCCTCATCAACAACAACAACAAGTCAAAAAACAAAGAAAAGTGGAAAATCTTGTAAAATGCTGCGAGATTAGCAATTTGAATCTCATTGTGGACATTGAGGAAAGCAGAGGAACAGAGGGAATAACGGTTCAGCGTTCCTTGAAGGTGGATTCCCATGTAGATAGGGTGGTGAAGAAAGCTTTTGGTATACTGGCTTTTATAGAATATAGGAGCTGGGAGGTGATGTTGAGACTGTTTAAGGCATTGGTGAGGCCAAGTTTGGAGTATTGAGTGCAGTTCTATCCTCCAAGTTATAGGAAGGATATAAATAAGGTAGGGAGGATGCAAAGAAGGTTTACAAAAATGTTGCCTGGATTGCAGTATCTTGAATACGAAGAAAAATGGGGTAGACTGGGACTTTATTAATTGGAGTGTAGAAGGTTAAGAGGGGATTTGATAGAGGTATTTAAAATTGTGAAGGGAATAGATAGAGTAGATGTGAATAGGCTCTTTCTCCTGAGGGTAGGGGAGATTGGAACGAGGGGTCATGTTAATGGTTAGGGGGAACAACTTTAGAAGTAATACAAGGGGAAGTTTCTTCACTCAGAGAGTGGAGGCTGAGTGGAATGACCTTCCGGTTGCAGCAGGGTCAATTCTGTCATTTAGGAGGAGGTTAGATGAGTACACGGATGAGAAGGAGTTGGAGGAATATGGGCAGGGGGTGGGTAGGTGGAACAGGTTGAAGTTTCACGTAGATCGGTGCGGACTAGAAGGGCCGATGTGGCCTGTTTCCTTACTATAAATTGTTGTTATATGGTTATGACAAAGGAGATGATTGTGGACTTCAGTATGACCACTCTCCACTACACCTTAATAGCTCAGTAGTGGAGAGAGCAGAGAGCACCATGTTCTTTAGAGTCCATTTAACAAGTGACCAATCGTGGACACACTTCTCCTCACGTCAGGAAGGCACAACAGAAGCCCCTTTTACACTTTTATACTAAATCAGCTGTTCAGTGTCCCAGGGTAGGAATGGTGTCTTTGCTGTTCACTCTTGACAACTCTTAACTGGGGCACTGTATGCATTCACACTTGCAAGGAGCCATCCCTGGGTTAGAACTATTCTACCTTCTACCGGTGATGTCATGATGCATCTAGTGATGGTGGACCTGCCCTAAATCCTGATCAATGTATTATGATTTTATATTTGAACAAAATTAATCATCCTAATTATAATATAATTAAGCTTTATGTACAGCACAATATGAGCCCTTCAGCCCTTGTCATTGTTGTGCCAATCTATATAAACCTTTATAAGGGAATGTGGGAAAGTGCTAGCAATAATGGCAATAGCAGACAATTTTTAAACAGTGTGGGAAAGTTGGTAGCACCATTGTAAACAATTTATACAGCATGGGAAAGATGGTAACGCTATCGCACACAATTTATACAGCATGGGAAAGATGGTAGCGCTATCGCACACAATTTATAAAGACCGTGGGAAAAAGCAATGGCGGATTTGTCTTTTAACGGGATGGTTTCTGACCATCTTGTGGTGTGGTCTACCACCTTTAGCAGGTTCTGAGCATCACAGAAGACAGGTAGCGGGCCCACAATCTATATGCTCGAACCGTCTCTTCGGGGGGTTGAACTGCTGGACAGTGGTCTTGACATGTCGGTGGACCTTAGAAGTCTGGCACTGGGTGCAATTGCGGGCCAGTTGGGCAACTTGCTTTCTCAGGCCATGCCATACAAACCTCTCCACCACCATGTGGGTTGTGATCTTTATGGACAGGTGGGTGAGGTCATGGACCGCATGGAAAACCTGGCGCCCCCATTGCTGTGGTATGACCGGGCGTGGTGAGGCAGTGGAAATGTCACACAGCAGTGTGTCGAAGCTGCCTGGCAGGCTGATGTCTTGAAAGCGGAGGCCGGTGATGGCTGTGAGGAAGGCCTGTGTTTCTGCGTTCTCTTTTTGGGCCTGCACCAGTTGGGAGTAGTCCAGCCCAGAGGGCAAGGTTTGGATGGTGGGCTGAGAGAGGGTATTGGCCACAACATTATCCTTGCTGGAGAGGTGCCAGGTGGCAGAGGTGAATGGCAATATGTATGATAGGTGGTGTTGCTGGTGCAATGACCAGGGATTCTTTACCGTGCATGAGGAGTTTGTGGTCGGTAAAGACTGTGAACAGCCCACCCTCCAGAAAGTAGCAGAAATGTCTAATGGCAAGGTAGAGTGCCAGGAGCTCCCTGTCAAACGCACTGTATTTAAGTTCCGTGGGGTATAGATGGTGACTGAAAAAGGCTAACGGCCTCCACTGACCATCGACGGACTGTTCGAAGATGCCCCCGCTGGCTGTTGCTGATGCATCAATGGTGAGGGCCGTGAGCACATCTGATCTGGAGTGTACCAGCAAGGTGGCGTTGGCCAGGGTGTTCTTAGTTGCAGTGAAAACCGCGTTGGCCTCCTCTGTCCAAGCTAGAATCTTGGATTTGACTGACTTTGTGGTGAACAGTGGTCACATGATGTGGGCTGCCCCTGGGATGAAGTGGTTGTAGAAATTAACCATCTCGGTGAATTCCTCGGCCTTCGATGGTGTTAGGGAGAGCGAACTGGCGTATGACTGAGACTTTTTCCGTTGATGATGTTTCCCCTTTTGCAGTGATAGTGTGGCCCAAATTGCATGGAGTATTCCAAACTGGGACTTTGCCAAGTTGACCATGAGGCTGAAGTTGGACAGGCATGTGTAGAGTCTGTGGAGATGATCCTTGTGCTCTTTGTGATCCAGGTAGATGAACATAAAGTCCAAGTCTCTGCCCACTGCGTCCATCAAGCACTGGAAGATTTGCCCCGCGTTCTTGAGACCAAACGGCATGTGGAGGAATTCAAAAAGTCCGAATGGGGTGATGATGGCCGTTTTTCCAATGTTGTCTGGGTGGATGGGAATCTGGTGATACCCACGCACTAGATCAACCTTTGAGAAAACCTTCACGCCGTGCAGGTTGGACGTGAAGTCTTGCATATGTGGGATTGAGTAGTGGTCGGGTGTAGTGGAATTGTTAAGGCGGTGGTAATCCCTGCAGGGCCGTCACCCACCTGAGGACTTGGGGACTATGTGAAGTGGGGACGTCCATGGACTGTTGGACCTGTGGAAAATGCCCAACTCCTGCATCCGAGAAAATTCTTCTTTGGACAACTGCAGTTTATCCAGGGGAAGCCTTCTGGCTTTGGCATGGAGCAGGGGGCCTTGGGTCAGGATGTGGTGTTGCACCCTGTGCTGTGGCATGGCGAAAGTAAACTGCGGCCTGAGGATGGATGAGAATTCATCCAGGATGTGGCTGCACTCGTCCTTTGAGGGATTCACCATGGCCACGCTTGTGCTGCGGGCATTGGTTGCATTAAGTTGGACAGTCTGGAATGTCTTGGCATGGACCAAGCATTTGGCCTTCATGTTCACCAGCAGACTGTGCACTCATAGAAAGTCCGCACTGAGGAGTGATGTGTCCACAGTGGCTAGTGTGAGATTACACTGTAACTTTTCTCTGCCAAGTTGTATTTGAATGTTGCACATGCCAAAAGTCTTGATGGAGGTGTTGTTTGCCACCCTGAAAGTGAGAACTAGTGGGTGCGTTCATGTTCCCAGGGTGGTTGATGGGATGACAATGATTTTGGCACCTGTGTCGACCAGGATCTGTCGGCCTCTAGCAATAGGCTATTGGTGTGGTCAGCCGCCGTAGCCATTCTGAGAAATCTTCGTCTGCCAACTGCAGTTGTATTTCATCTGACATCTCTTCCAGGAAGGCCTGCTCAAACATGAGACATGGCTTGTGGCCCTCTGTGAGTGCGAGCATTTCATCCATAAGGGCAGATAGTGCTCTGTTGCCCAAGCCATCTAGGTGCATGAGCCTACCAGCGTGCTGTCGACTGGACAGGCAGAAAGTACTCAGGAGGAGTTTCTTGAGAGCTGGATATTTATTTTCCTTTGGTGGGTCATGGATCAGTGTGTCCACTCTGGCTGCAGTCTCTTGGACTAGGGAAATGATGACGTGGTAAAACATTGTCGAGTTAGAGGTGATCTGCCGGAGGTGAAATTACACTTCCACTTGCCCGAACCAAGTGCATGGGCGAAGCGTCCAGAAAGTTGGCAATTTCATGGCCACTGTGTTGAGTGCTGTAGCGTTCATGGTGTAGAGTCCAGAATTGTCTGGGCTTGTCGGGGTCACCAATGTAGTGGTAGCTATTGAGGGAAGTGAAATAAAGACTACACACTGTGAGCTGCTTGCACTTCCAATGGTTTAATTTTGAAAAGCCTGTGCTGTGACTTATAAGGCGGCTCATAAGTCCCACCCGCGCGTGGGCGGTGACATCACGATGCAACCGAGTGCGCATGTGCGACCCGTTTAAGCATGGGAGAAGATGCATTTGGCTGCCCCATCTTGACGCGGCTGCTCCACTGCCGTAGCCGTAACATTGCAGAGTCAATTTGCCTGTGTCTCAATGAGTGCCGCCATACCTTCATTTTAATCTTTTCTTCCTTCTCGTTCCTGCACTCATGCAAAAACTTATGCCATTTCTGTCCTATGATGCAATTACCTGTTTTACACGCCTGATTGCAATGCCAGCATCTGCAGATGCAGTGGATTGCATTAGGTGTCAAGGCAGTCTGTCTCCCGTGTGAGATGATGTCATCTCATGCCAGCATTGAGACAATTTTCATTCCACACTAGACGCTTCTTGGGCTGATTGGCCACTTGGAACCACTTGCAAGTGTGAAAGGGGCTAGTGACTGTATTTCCTGAGAAGACAAGTGGGCAAGGCTACTGCCCATCATCATGTCAACCTTCTACGCAAGCTCTGTTGAGAGCATCCAGTCCGACTTTATCACTGTATGGTACAGTTGCTGTCGAGCATTGAATCAGAGGTCAATCCACATGATGATAAAAGCAGCAGAAAGGATAATTAGGGTCTCCAGGATCATTGTTTAAAGAGGGCTCGTAAAATCTTGTATCATCTTCCAGATGCAGAAGTATCAGAGCCAGAACCATCAGGCTGAGGAAAATCTTCCCACAAGCAGTGAGACTACTTAATAACTACTAAAACAACTCTCTGTGACTACTATTTATTAAGAACGTTGTTTTGGGTTGCACCAGTACAATCAGATGACAAATAAACTTGAACTGATGTCTATTCCCTAATGTCTCATTCCTTCCCTAAAGCTAATTTTTGAGAGCATGTATGCAATATCTTGTCAAAGATCTCCTAGTCTGAGTTGACCAGTCTAGCTATCTGAGCAATGCAAGTTTGTCAAAGAATTTTAGTCAGGTTTAGTGTGATTCTTTTGTCTTCAGTATGTTTATCTTTGTACTCTTCCAATATCTGAAAGGCAGATACAATACTTGCCTTTGTGTTTGGATTAACCAATTGATCTACTTATAAACTGGTAAATAGATTAAAACCATGGAGGAACATTTTGAACATTGTCTGGCAAAATATAAATTTGTCTTCAAATCCCCTGCTGCTACACAATATTTGCTAAAAGCAGTAAGTTATTCATTTCCATGAATCTCTGATTTTCTCTGAGGTCATCAGTGACCAGTGGCAATATTTTGCCCTTTGTTTGTAGAAGATGCAAAAATAACGAGCTCTCCTTGATTTGGCAATAAAACCATATTCCTAAATTAAAATAATGCAGAACTATAAAGCACCACAGGACAGAAACAGGCCATTCTGCCCATTTAAATGGACAAACTATTTATTCTGCCTAGTCCCATCCAGCTGCACCCGGACCATAGCATTCCATAACCCTCCCATACATGTAGCAATTCAACTTCTTAAAATTTCAAATCAAACCTACATCCATCAGTTCTGCTGGCAGCTTGTTTGACATTCTCACCACCTTCTAAGTTCTCCCAAATGTTTCCCTTAAAGATTTCACCCTCCACTCATTTCTTCTTGTTCTTGTCTCACTCAATCTCAGTAGAAAGAGCCTATTTGTATTTACCCTATCTATATAACCTTCATAATTTGTATTCCTCTATCAAATCTCCCTTCATTCTCTGATGCTCCTGAGAATACCGTTCTAATCATTTTAACCTTTCTCTGTAACTCAGCTCCTCAAGTTCTGATAAGAACCTTGTAAATTTCCCTGTATTCTTTTAATCTTATTGAAATATTTCCTGCAGTTAGGTGACCAAAAGTGGACACAATACTCTAAAATGCGTTAAAAGTAAAACATGAGAGTCTACGGACACTGTGGTTGAAGTAAAAACACAATGTTTGAGTAACTCAACTAGTCAAACAGTGTACTTTATGTAGCAAAGATAAAGATGCATAACAAATGTTTTGGGCTTGAGCCCTTCATAGGATGTCATATATGCTCTGTGGCTAATAAGGGATTATTTAAAGTGGTATATGAGAGGGGAAAAAAAGGTTGAGAACCACAACCCTACCATTTACCATCTAAATTTACCAGGTTCGTCCTGCCAAAGAACAATAACCTCACACTTGTCATATTAAATTCCATCTGCCATTTTACAGCCCATTTTTCCAACTGGCCCAGATCATGATTGAAGGTTTTTGAGCCTTCTTTGTTGTCCATTACACCACCCATTTTAGTGACTTATGCAAATTTGCTGATCTAGTGCATTGACTTAAATGACATACAAGAAGGGATCCAGCACAATCCTTGAAGCATCCTAGTCAAAGCTTTCTCCTGCAAAACCAATGTCTAATCCAATTTATTACCTCATCTAGATTGCCAAGCGACTGAGCATACTTTTTTTAAGACTTACAGACAATACAATTTCTTGCACCAGCTGTACCTTACATCACAAAAATTACATAAATCAAAGCCAGAAATTTTGGAAATGTGCTTTAGGTTTGTTGTGGAGATTGGAACATTTGTCCACTCAACCTGGCTATGTACAGGGGTGAGATCCTTCTGGGAAGACCTGGGGGACATTTGGAAAACATTTACAAAGGTAGATTTTCCACGAGATTTGGAGTTGTACCTTCTGGGAGATATTGGGGACATGAGCTTTAGACTGTCCAAATAGCAAATTCAGTTCGTGAAGGTTGCCAGGAAGTGTATGGCAGTTATGTGGGAGTCCGACTCCCAATTAAATACCACACGATGGAATATGGAAATGCAGAACTGCATTCCCTTGGAGAAAATCACTTACAATCTAAGAAGGAAATATTACAAATTCAATCCTGTGGCAATCCTATTTGAAATACATGGGCACGCAAATTGGCTAGTTCCCCCTCCATTCGAAATATGGACACTATAAAAATCTGTCCCAGCAAGGAAAGGAGTGGAGTTAAGGAAGCGGGACATGGCACAGGCAACATGCATTTTTTTTTTAGCTTTTTTTTTTACTTTTGATTTTTAGTTCTTTCTTTTTATTCCTTACCTTTGTTATTTAGTTAACCAGGTTGCTTTTTCTTAGGTTTGGTTGAGGGCTGTGAACCCCACTAATGTTTGCATTTGTATAAATTATATGATTATATGTTTGGGGGCAAGGGAGCGGGGAGAGTGGGGATAAATACAGACTCTGTACATTATATGAATGTTGGATTAGATGGTATTGATGGTTTGAATTGCTTTACGAGTCTATAAAAACGAAAATAAAATATTTTTAAAAAGGGCTTACTGCACAGTTACAGGCCCTTTCAGCCAATGAGCTCATGCTGCCCAATTATACTCAATTGACCTATGCCTCTGGTATGCTTTGAATGGTGGGAGGAAACTGGAGCACCCGGAGGAAACCCATGAAAATATGGGGAGAATGTAAAACATCTTACAGACCATGGGATTTGAATCCTGGTCCCAATCACTGGGACTGTAATAGCATTGCGTTAACAGTGCTACCTTGACCAACCTCCCATGCAGAACCTTGTCAAAAGGCCTTATTAAAGTCCATGTAAACAGCATCTGCTGCCTTTTCTTTATCAACTTTCCTGGTAACCTTCTCGAAAATCTATAATATTAGTTCGGTATGACCACAAAGCCATTTTGACATTTCCTAATTAGTGCCTGTCGATCCAAGTACTTGAATATTCAGTCTCTTTAGATACCTTCCAATAATTACCTATAATTACCCAGATTATTTATGGAGCCTTTTCATATACAATGGAACCACAATAGCTATCCTCCAATTCTCGGGCATCTCACCCATGGCTAAGGACATTTTAAATATCCCTGCTTGGTCACCTGCAATTTCTGCATGTCTTCCAAGGTCTAAGAGAATATATTTTTATTTTCTGGAGATTTATCCACCTTTGTATAGCACAAGATAGCAAGCACCTCCTTCTCTGTAATCTGTTTTGGGCCCATGACCTCACTGTTTTGCCTCACTCCACACTAGCTAGATCTTTCCTGATTCTGTCAAAATTTGCTAAACCTGAGGACCAGACCTTTGCATAATTAACTTGAAAATAATGGCATTATGATGACTGGATCCAAAGCGTTTCCTCACACACATTTCTGTAACCTCCCCTGTAGGATATCTAGTATTTCACTCCCTCTAGTTGAGACTTCTACATATTGATTAAGGAAAGTTTCCTGAACATATCTGACAAACTCAAATCCTTCGAGCCCTTTTACAGTATGGGAGTCCCAGTTATTATGTTGAAAATTAAAATCACAACCATAAGTTTCTTTCAACTGTCTACTATCTCTCCACAAATTTGCTTCTCCAATTCCTGCAGACTATTGGGTGGACTATAATATAATCCCATAAATGTGCTCATCTCTTTGTAATTCCTCAATTCCACCTATAATAGCTTAAGTAGACAAGCCCTCCATTCTGTCCTCTCCAAACACTGCTGTTACATTTTCCCTGACTAGCAACACCACTCCTCCCTCTTCATAGTGTGGATTGTGGAGGGTCATGTAACCCCCCCCTCCCCCACCCCCTCGAACCTGGTGGGAATGTGGATTGCAGAGAGGCATGTGACCTCTACATTCGGAACTTGATTGGAAGTCACCTCAACTGTCAATGAAGGTCAAGCCTTGCCCACGGGTCAGCGCACACTTGGTCATTGGTCCCTTTAATTGGCTTATCGATACCTGGGCCAGTCTCTCCAGCTGATGGCACTATAAAGCCCACTACCCATCTTCTTCTTTCTCTTCTGGGATGAACCCAAGCTTTACTCCAGGTTGGGAACTGTGGGCAACGCTCGAGGATCATTGGTAAGGTGTGCACAGAGAAAGGGTTGGGAGCTGTAGTACTGCGTGCCTAGTGAATCTAGTTTGGTTAGATAAGAGCCATGCCTTCCAGGGATATCAAGGGATGGCTGGTATCATGTGATAACTTAATTGTAAAGCCTTCTATTCTTGAGTGGTTGCGAGTGTATCATTTAATCCAGCAAGTGTGTGTATCTGTTATCCCTGTTGCGACTCCCCTACACATGTAAATGAAACACAACTTGTAAGGGTTAAAATGACTAAAAATCTCTTAAAACTGCCAGTTTCTAGCATTCTTTTGAATGTCTCTAATAGTTACAACCCTACAGTCAAGGTTAAAAGCTGAGTTTTCGATCATCTTAAGAGAAACAATTTTAATTCTGAATTTGCTTTTACATAGAAACATAGAAAATAGGTGTAGGAGTAGGCCATTTGGCCCTTCAAGCCTACCCCACCATTCATTTTGATCATGGCTGATCATCCACTCAGTACCCTGTTCCAGCTCTCTCTCCATACCCCCTGATCTCTCTAGTCACCAGTACTAAATCTAACTCTCTCTTAAATATAGCTATGGAACCAGCCTCAATCAGTTCCTGTGGCAGAGAATTCCATAAATTCACCACCCTCTGAATGAAAAAATTCTTCCTCATCTCAGTCCTAAAGGACTTCCCCTTTATCCTTAAACTGTGACCCCTGGTTCTAGACTTGCTCAACATTGGGAACAATCTTCCTGCATCTAGCCTGTCAAATCCCTTAAGAATTTTGAACATTTCTATTAAATCTCCTCTTAATCATCTAAACTCCAACGAGTACAAGCCCAGTCATTCTAGCCTTTCTTCATATGCAAGTCCTGCCATCCCTGGTATCAATCTGGTAAACCTTTTCTGCACTCTCTCCTTGGCAATGATGTCCTTCCTCAGATAAGGAGACCAAAACTGAACACAATACTCCAGATGAGGTCTCACCAAGGCTCTATACAACTGCATCAATACCTCTGTGCTCCTGAACTCGAATCCTCTTGATATGAACGCCAACATACCATTCGCCTTTTTTACTGCTTGCTGCACCTGCCTGCCCACTTTTAACGACTGATGCACAGCGACACCGAGGTCTCTTTGCATCTCCCCTTTTCCTAATTGGATACCATTAAGATAGTACTCAGCCCTCCCATTTTTTCTTCCAAAGTGGATAACCACACACTTGTCCACATTATATTGCATCTGCAATGCATTTGCCCACTCACCCAACCTGTCCAAGTCACCCTGCACACTCTTAACAGCCTCTACATAGCTTACAATCCCACCCAGCTTCGTGTCGTCTGCAAACTTGGAAGTGCTGTTTTCTATTTCCTCATCTAAATCCTTAATATATTTCATAAATAACTGGGGTCCCAGCACTGAGCCTTGTGGTACCCCCACGAGTAACTGACTGCCATTCCGAAAAGTACCCGTTTATTCCTACTCTTTAGAATCAAGAATATAGAGCCGGTCTAGACAATTTTCTTTGACTGAGTAATTTTAAATGTATTAATATCTTATTGTCCATATATTAATTGTTTAAGTATAGTTTACTATTTAGAGTGCAAATAAACAGTGGAAAACTCAATGCTATCGAAATGGACTTATTCAATAATGATTGAAAACAACCGGTTGCATGTTCTCAAGTGATTATAAAGGGAAATGGTCGCAATAATTAAGTCAAAGAAAATGAATTATTGACTCATTAGTCAATAAAATAGACTATTTATAATCGAAGAAAATTTGGACTATTGGCTCATTAGTCAATAGAAGGATGGATTTGAAGACAGAAAATTGGAAATCGAATTTAGAAGAAGTCTGCATCAATTAGGTTTTGTTTATAGCAGCTCGATCAAGAGAAAGAAATAATAATCAAAACCATTGTTAGAAGAGGTAAGCCTTCTGTGTTTATTACAGATTAGAACATGGTTGGGGCACTGAATCCACTTGTCTGATGAGGATTTTTAGTTTTGAAGAGATTGTTGTGCATGTTTGATATCTGAGTGCAACAAACGACATGATGGAGGAAACAGCAGCTACGACTGCAAAGGAGCTATGTGTTGAGAAGATGAAAAAGGTGGAACTCATAGACGAATTGCAAAAACACTACTTAGATACAATGGGAAACAAGGCGGCTCTTCAAGAAAGACTGAGGGGGGATATAAATAAGGTTTCAGCTGTTGGCAATATGGATCCCACAAAATTACTCCAAAAAACATTAATAGAAACTAAGATTAGTCATGAGGTAATGGGTGAAGTTTTACCACAAGATGGTGGTGTGAAGAATAAACAATCTAAAATAGAGACATTGTCAGAGATTAAAGCATCGTCCGACTTACAGGACCTAAGACAACAGACTCGCCAAGGCAAATAGTGCCTTTGGAAGACTGCACAAAAGAGTCTGGAAAAACAACCAACTGAAAAACCTCACAAAGATAAGCGTATACAGAGCCGTTGTCATACCCACACTCCTGTTCGGCTCCGAATCATGGGTCCTCTACCGGCATCACCTACGGCTCCTAGAACGCTTCCACCAGCGTTGTCTCCGCTCCATCCTCAACATCCATTGGAGCGCCTTCATCCCTAACGTCAAAGTACTCGAGATGGCAGAGGCCGACAGCATCGAGTCCACGCTGCTGAAGATCCAGCTGCGCTGGGTGGGTCACGTCTCCAGAATGGAGGACCATCGCCTTCCCAAGATCGTATTATGTGGCGAGCTCTCCACTGGCCACCGTGACAGAGGTGCACCAAAGAAGAGGTACAAGGACTGCCTAAAGAAATCTCTTGGTGCCTGCCACATTGACCACCGCCAGTGGGCTGATCTCGCCTCAAACCGTGCATCTTGGCGCCTCACAGTTCGGCGGGCAGCAACCTCCTTTGAAGAAGACCGCAGAGCCCACCTCACTGACAAAAGACAAAGGAGGAAAAACCCAACACCCAACCCCAACCAACCAATTTTCCATCAGGAGGAGCTCCAGAGTTTCAAATATGCTGTACAGAATTTTTTTCCCAGAAAGATTCATGCAGACGCAGCAGCTCTTAAAATGATAAAGAAAATGCTTCAGTTTGAATTGAACTTAGAAGATAGGGAGGAGCAGATAAGATTAACACGGGTGCAGCGGAAACTAGAGGAGCAACAGAAAATTTAGCGATGGCTTGAAGAGAAGCAGATAAGACTGACACGGTGTGGCAACGACAAGAAGAGGAGCAACAGACGCAGTGACGACAAGAGGAGCATCAGCAGATGCAGTGACAAAGAGAAAAGGAGCTGCAGGAAGAGCAACTAAAATTGGAGGAAAAGGAGCTAAAAAAAGCAAAAAAAAACCAACTGGAACTGGACAAAAAAGTTGCTGCCAATGAGGCCAGGTTGCAGTGGTTCAGTGAACAAAGTTTAGTGGTATCTGGTGCTCGAAGTAAATTTTTAAAACATCAAATTTTGATGAAGGACTTCAGGAAAGAAAACTATTAGATTATGGCGGGTCAGCCAGCCAAAATGGTGTCGTCAGGGGTTTCCCCTTCGACCTCGGCACCGGGCAGAAGCCCGTGCTTGGGGACTCACGTGACGCCCTGGTGACGTCAGCGCCCCCAGCGCGGTTCTCAGCCAGGTCCGTGCTGGGAGTATAAAGCCAGCCAGGCAGCCTGCAATAAAGCAGTTCTGCTCACTGAGCTCAACCAGTCTGGTTGTATGATATTTCAGTAGCAGTGTAGCTGCCGCTACAATTGATGACCCCAACAGGTTCAAACACCTTTGAACCAAACATGAACGACCCTTCGATCAATGCTATAGCCATCAAGCTCTCTGACTTCTGGGTTCGGGAGCCGGAGACCTGGTTCAGCCACGCAGAGGCTCAGTTTCACCTCCTCCAGATTTCATCAGACACGACCAGGTTCTACCATGTGGTAGTTCCCCTGGTCCAGCCCATCATCAAATGTTTGCTGCACCTCGTTCAACACTCACCCGCGGAAGATAAATACGGGACCATCAAGCGGGTGCTCACTGGCTCCCTCGGACTATCCAGGTGGTAGCGTGCCGCTCGGATGCTGCACCTCGACGCCTTGGGGGACAAGTCCCCAATTGAGCTAATGGATGAGATGCTCGCACTCATGGCCGATCACACCAACTGCCCACTCTTTGAGCGCATCTTTCTCGACCATCTGTCTGAGGACATCCAACAGCTACTGGCCCAAGAGAGCTTTGCTGACCCGAGGAAGGTTGCTCAGAAGGCTCAAGAGCTATGGCTCAAGCGATTCCCGGAGGGCTCAGCAGTCCAGCAGGTCGTGAGTCATGGGCATGACCGCTCCAAGCCTTCCTCTAGCACTGTGGTAGAACACCCAGTCCTTGCAGGGGCCATAAAGAGCATAACCAGATGCAAGGCATCTGCTCCGGGCCTCTGCTTCTACCACCAGTGCTGGGAAGCCAAGGCTCGGAAGTGTCGTCAGCCCTGTTCGTTCCAGGGAAATGAACAGGCCGGCTGCTGTTAATGGCTGCGGTGGCTGGCCAAGGACACAGCTTTCTCTACCTGCGGGACTCAGTCAGCAGCTGACGTTTCCTCGTCAACACTTGGGCCAAGGTCAGCGTCATTTCGGCCACAGGCCATCGAGTCCAGGAACTGGCCTCGTGGACCTCCCCTCCGTGCGGCCAATGCAATGGAGATCCAGATGTATGGAAACAAGACTGTCCACTTCCAGACTGGCAAATGTCCACTTCCAGACTGGCAAATGTTCTCATGGAGATTCACCATTTCGTCCCTTCCGACTGCCGTCCTGGATGTCGACTTCCTCCTCGCCCACGGGCTCTTGGTTGACATTTGAGGTAGGCGCCTGGTAGATGCCCGTACCTTCCAGGCCATTCACCTCAATGCCTCCCGCACAGAGCAGTCGCAGATGGCCACGATCAGCACGCCCAAGGACGAGTTCCAGCGTATCCTGGGTGAGTTTCCAGCCCTCCTCAAGCCACAGTTCTCTGCTGCCTCACTGCGTCATGGGGTGTTCCATCACATCCCCTCCCAAGGCCCACCGGTCCACAGTAAAGCACGCCGGATCCCGCTGGATAAGCTCCAGGTGGTGAAGGAAGAGTTTTCGCATCTGCTGGAGCTGGGGATCATTTGGTGCTCTGAAAGCCCTTGGGCCTCACCGCTCCACCTTGTCCCGAAAGTCTCTGGCGGCTGGCGCCCCTGCAGAGACTACCAACGGCTCAACGAGGCGACAGTTCCTGACCATTACCTGATCCCTCACATCCAGGACTTTACGGCCAACCTGCATAGCGCAAGGGTATTCTCCAAGGTCGACCTGGTGCGCGGGTATCACCAAATCCCGGTGCACCACAAGGACATACCCAAGATGGCCATCATCACCCCCTTCGGCTTGTTCAAATTTCTTCGTATGCTGTTCGGGCTCAAAAACGCTGCCCAGACCTTCCAGCGCCTTATGGACTCAGTGGGCAGGGAATTGGACTTCGTCTTCATTTACTTGGACGACATCCTTGTTGCCAGCAGGGATCAGGAGCAACACAAGGCCCACCTGCGCACCCTCTTCTCCCGACTGGCTGACTTTGGCCTCACGATCAACCCAGCCAAGTGCCAGTTCGGGAAAGAGTCCATGCAGTTCCTGGGCCATACCATCACAGCCGAAGGATTCACGTCTGCCGCTATGAAGGTCACCACAATCAAGGAGTTCCCATGCCCGGACAACCTCAAGAGTCTGCAGGAGTTCGCGGGTATGGTCAACTTCTATAACCAGGCTACCAGGCCCCCCCACCCACACACTGACCTGCATATGGCTCGAGCACGTTCGGGAATGGTTCAGCCACATTCACGTGGACATAATTTCCTGGGGTTACCATTACCTTTTCATGGCGGTGGACCACACCACTCGTTGTCCTGAGGTGATCCTGACGCCAGACTCCTCCACGGACTCTTGCTCCCGAACACTGTTGCACGGTTGGGTCGCCTGGTTTGGCGTCCTGAATCACTTCACCAGCGAGCGGGGCACCCAGTTCACCTCTGCGCTCTGGGAACAGCTCACCAACAGGCTGGGGATCGAGCTACACCGCACCACGGCCTATCACCCAGAGGCCAATGGGCTGGTCGAGCGACTACACCACCACCTTAAGTCGGCACTTTTGGCCTGCCTCACTGGTCCCGACTGGATGGATGAACTGCCTTGGGTGAATGAACTGCCTTGGGTGCTCCTGGGATTCCGCTCGACGCCCAAAGAAGATCTACAGGCGTCATCAGCCAAGCTGGTCTACAGCGCACCACTACCCGGTGAGTTCATCAACGCACCTTGCAACCCCCAGCAGTCACCACATGAGCTACTCCCCTACCTCCCGGCCCAGTTGGGCTCCTTCGCACCTCCACCACTGCCAAGACATGGCACACAGGCCTCTTACATCTCCAGCGAACTGCACTCCGCGGAGTATGTTTTTATTCGGCGAGGCCCATCCACAGCACCTCTGCAGAGGCCTTATGAAGGGCCGTACAAAGTTGTCCAGCATTCAGGGTCCACGTTCACGCTGGACATCGGCGGTAGGAGGGAACTATTTATGGTGGACAGGCTGAAGCCAGCACAGCTCGACCCCACCAAACCAGTAGTTGTGGCCCAGCCCAAGAAGCGAGGCTGCCTGACTAAAAAGGACATCAGCGTCGGTTCTGGAGGGGGCTGTGTGGCGGCACACCATTAGGTAGGCGAACCGGCCCTGCTTGTAACACATGCGGTGGGGCAGCCGGCCAAAATGGTGCTGTCAGGGGTTTCCCCCTTCGACCTCAACACCAGGCAGAAGCCCGCGCTTGGGGACCCACGGGACCCCAGCGCGGTTCTCAGCCAGCTCCATGCTGGGAGTATAAGGCCAGCCAGGCAGCCTGCAATAAAGCAGTTCTGCTCACTGAGCTCAACCCGTCTGATTGTGTGTTATTTCAGTTAGTAGTGTAGCTGCCGCTACAAGATACCAAAACTGAGCCAGTGTTAGAACCACAATATGGGCCTGGTCTTGGGATAGACAGGTCTAGGTACAAAACTGAACCAATATTTGAACAGTAAGTGCTTGGTCAAGAACTAAACAGATTAAGACTCGATGCTGAGTCAGTGCTACAGACAAAATACAGACTTGGTCCTGAACCAGGCAGAGGAGTGGCTGAGCCAGTGCTGTGGATGTGAGATGTGCAAGATCCTGAATTGACCAGGTTGATCAAAGAAGCCAGAGATCAAACTTCAACGTTCGCCGCATTAGACAGAGATGGAAGCCAAATGCCATCTCTTATAGGGTCATACCAGGTGCTCCTGTCAAGCAGAAATCTGGGTGGATAAAGTAACATGCACCTATGCACAAGATGAAATGGTTGCTTTGTTAATTTAGTTACACACACTCTCTTCTCTGCCCGAGATAAAAATTCCAATTTTTGATGGTGACCCGCTTCAATTTCAAGCATTCATGGAAAGCTTTGAATGTGGTAATGAAATTAAGTCACAGCTCAGAGGATTGTTTATAATATTTGCTTCAGTTCACAAGTGGACGACCACGAGAACTTGTAAAGAGTTGCCAGCATATGACTCCGAATCAAGGATTCCAAAGAGATAAGTGGTTATTAGAGAAACATTTTGGTGACAGTATAGAATTTCTAAGGCTTATATAAAGAAGGCTCTTTCATGGTCATCAATAAGACCAGAGGACATGAATGGTTTACAAGCTTACGCTCTCTTTCTTGGAAGATGTTGCAACATCATGACAAAGAGTGGCCATCTTTGTGAGCTTAACATTACCTCAGAATATGGTAGACATTGTAGATAAATTACCCATCCGGAGGAGAGAATTATGGAGAAGATAAATTGTTGAATATCAAAGATACTTCCAGGTGGCAGCTACTTTGAAGGATTTGTTGGGTTTCATTGAAGAACAAGTAGATGCTGTTGCAGATGCCAGTCTATAGAATTAATCGTACTCGAACAGTGAGAAAAGAAGTTGAAAGGTCCAAATCATATCCTCAACCAAAATTGAGGAAAACTACCTCTCTGACAGTGGTGGATAAAGAAATTAAACATACCTGAGTTATTACAAACACCTGTGAAGCCAAATGTCCCAAACATTATGGTGCCCTGAATTGAGGGAATTATGCATAAAAAGTGCTGTAATTTCTACATGGTCAAACCAAAATGTACACAGATAACCTTGAATAAAACCTGGAATGTGCACTTTAATCACATGTGAATTGTTTGATTACAAATTTTAAAAAGTGGAGCACAAGAGCAAATAAAGGAAAAATGTGTCTTTGTCCCAAATATTATGGATGACACTGTATATAAAAATAAATAGATATTGTTTAATAAATAGTAGAGTCTTGGAGGGTTTATATGAGCAGTTCATTCAGTTATTCAGCAGTCTCACTGCCTTTGGGAAGAAGCTGATTCTCAGCCACATGGTTCTGGATCAGATACTCCTGTATCTCTTACTGAATGTGAATAGCTGAAAGATGATATATGTAGATGGTATATAGAAGTCTTCAATGATTTTCTGAGCCCTCTTTAAAAAACAATCCTGGTAGATCACATTGATCGTGCAGGAGGGACCCTCCAGTGATCCTCTCTTCCACTCTTATAGTCCTCCAATCCAATGGTCTGCAGCAAACGTACCACACTGTCATGTAGCGGCCAGGAGGGTCTCAATAGAGCTCCTGTAGAAAGTTGACAGAATAGATACCAGTAGCCTTGCCTCCCTCAGTCCTCACAGGAAGTGCAGTCACTGTTGCAACTTCCTGACAAGTGAAGAGATGTTGTTTGTCCAGGATAAGTGTGACAGAATATGATATGTTTTTGGGAGATAAAGTGGGGCAGGGTTTTTAATGTAGGTCACATACAAACACTTAAAAACAGATCTTATTTAAAATACTGGAGCTCTGCTAATGCTAGACATATCAGCCCCAGAACCATTGCAGAAGCTTTGGAGAGTGCCCAAGAGACTACACTAATGGATTGTTGTTTACAAAAAAGGCAACAGATGAAAGAACTCGTTGGAGCCGCATTCTGTCTGGAGTGGAACTTGCTGTTCTAGGAGGGTCATTTGGTTTTGCAAACAGAGAGAGTCAAACAGGCTTTTTCTCTCAGAGAGAGAGAGAGAGAGAGAGAAAGAGAGAGAGACAGAGATCAGTTCTACAGTCAGCAGCACCAACTGGGACTGGAACAGGACAAGCTGGCAAGCTTGTGGAAAACCCCATTTGGAAGATGGGTTGTGGGTGCTTAGTTCAGCCTGGTCAAAGCCCTTGTGGTTCATAAAAGAGGAGAGAAATAAGAGAAACAAAAAGGTACTCTGTGGTGACCTGAAAGAAAGAGGTTATCATCTGGAGAACCCTGAGGGGGCACGTTTCTTCGGCAAGACGCTGAAGTGGCTGATTGAAAAGGAATCAGTGTGGGTGTACAGAGTACAACAAATCTCTCTCTGAAAACCGACAAGAACCTTCCAGAGCGGTAACCATTTACCTTCCAAGCACCAAAGCCTGGTGAACATTATAAATGTTAAATTCTGTGCACAGTATAAGAATTGCCTGCAACCAGTGAACTTGGAGGAACGAGAAGTGAGATTGGATGGTGAATCAAAGAACCTTTCTGAACATGCACACACATTACATACATGTGCACTTAGAATTAGAAGGTTTTTAAATTAGGTTAGTTAAGTGATAAGCTAAAGTGTGATTCTGATTTCATGTTTAAAGATAATTAAAAGCAACTTTTGTTTAAGTAGCCATTTGTCTTGGTGAATATCTATTGCTGCTGGGTTTTGGGGTCCTCTAGGCTCATAACATCACTTCTTAAGTGGACTCCGAGGAACTTGGTGCACTCTACTCTCTCCACTACTGAGCCATTAATATGTATTGAAGGGTGGACAGCCCTGGACCTCCTGAAGTGAACAGAGTAGAGTGCACCAAGTTCCTTGGAGTCCACTTAAGAAGTGACCTCTCCTGGTCACAAAACATTATGAGGGGCAATAGTGTTGAGGAAGTTAGGAGGCTGCAGAGGAACTTGGATAAGTTAGGAGAATGAGCAATGAAGTGGAAACTAGAATATAGTCCACTTTGGTAGAATGAATAAAGAAGATTCAAAATGGGGAAATAATTCAGAAACAGAGGTCCAAAGCAGAGGGCAGGGTAGCATGGTGGGCATAGTGGTTAGCACAACACCTTTACAGTGCCAGCCATCAGGACCGGACTAGGGTTTGAATCTTACCCTGTCTATAAGGAGTTTGTTTGTTCTCCCCATGTCTGCGTGGGTTTTATCCAGGGGCTCCGGTTTCCTCCCACTGTTCAAAATGTACTGGGGGTGTAAATTGGGTGGCAAGGACTCATGGGCTGAAATGGCTTGTTACCGTGCAGAATGTCTAAAGTTAAAAAAAAATCCCAAAAGGTTAACTTGCAAGTTGAGTCAGTGAGAAGACAGGTGCAGTGTTAACATTAATTTTGAGAGGAAGACAATATAGTAACAAAGATGTAATGCTGAGGCTTACATATTTGGAATACCACTTTGGGCCCCCCATATCAGAGGGATGCTGGAGTTCAGAAGAATGAGGGGGATCTGATCGAAACATTCTGAATATTGAAAGGGCTTGATAGAGTGGACACAGAGAACATGTTTTCAGTGGTGGGAGAGTCTAGGATCCGAGAGAACTGCTTCAGAATTAGAAGTGAAATGTCAGAGAACTTTGAATCTATAGAATTTATTACCACCGATGGCTGTGCACGCCAAGTCATTGGGTATATTTAAAGCAGAGGTTCTGGATTAGTAAGCGTCAACAGCGGCCTACATTTTGGTGGAAGGCTTTGTCTGCTGAGGTCTGTACTAATCCTAGTTACTTCCTAGCTCTATTTTTTCCCCTAATGTACTCGTAGAATCTCTTTGGGTTTTCCTTTGTCTTTTCTGCCAGAGCCATCTCATGTCCCCTTTGTCCTCCTGATTTTCCTCTTATGAATTCTATATACTGTACTCTACATTCTCGATACTCAAGAGATCTTAACTGTCTAACCCTGATATATGCCTCCTTTGTCTTTGCCAATGCCTCAATATTTCTTGTCATCCAGGATTCCCCAATCCTTCCAGTATGCACTTCACTTTTACAGGTGCGTGGTTACTCGTAACGGTTACTATGAAAATTAAGGGTTATTATAATAATCCACTTGGCCAAGGAAAAGTTTGCTCTCATTGTAAACTAGCCAAAGTGGCTAATTCTTTATTCTCCTTTGATATGGTGCAACAAGTCACTTGAGGCTATTATGATGTACATAACCCAAGGACAGATAGTAAGAATACACATGGGATAGCTTACAGAGTAAAGAATTAGGGTAAAAATTATGAGATAATTCAAGGATCAACAATGTTGGTAGTGTTGGGTAGGGGATCTCTGAAAGGATAAATTGTGAATAATAGGATCAAAGAGTTTACCAAATCAAAATTAAAACTGAAGATATAAAGTTAAAGTAACTGCAAAATGCGATAATTATATTTTTTAAAGCTTTCACTTTTTTCCAATTACAGGTAATTATACTTTCACCAGTTAAAGTATTTATGTTAATGCCTATGTAGACATTTGTTTCTTGGAGAAAATGCCAAGGACATTTTACCACCCGAGACTCTACAAATATCTGCAATTATGTAAAACTGCCCTGGTCTCCCTTGAGCACAGCCGATTAAGGTAGCCTTATCTGAAGTATTTTAAAGGGTTATTGAAATGTAAATCAAATTTTACTAAGGAGGTTGATTATGTAAAGTTAAGGTGATTGGCAAAAGATTTCTTAAAGCAGCAAATTGTGATCTGCAATACCTCCACTTCAGAAGGTGGTAGATACAAGTTCAATTATAACTTAAAGTAATTGTGGAAGAAAAATTGAAGAGGAGTGGGGAAATAAAGAAGCGGAACTGATCAGATCTTTTAGCAAACAATGACTTAATGAGAAAAAGACCTCACCCTGCAAAACAAGATTCCATCCATACAAAAACTGCTAATCTGGCATTCTCCTCACTTTGGTGACAACCTAGCAGTTTCTGGCCTATCATATTATTCTATTTGTACTTCAATGCTAATAATTCACTTTTTATAGAGATATTGGACAGTAGAATAATATATCTCCGTGTGAATCTAGTAATTTTAAATTGAGCATGGTAAAAAGAACATAGATGTGTTTAAAACATGCATGGAAACTGGGAACCCAGTGAGTGGGAATGTGGGAACTGGAGCCCCAGTGAGTGTGAAGGAGAGTGTGGGAACTGGAGCCTCAGTGAGTGTGAGGGGGAGTGTGGGAACTGACACCTCAGTGAGTGTGAGGGGGAGTTTGGGAACTGACGCCTCAGTGAGTGTGAGGGGGAATGTGGGAACTGGAGCATCAGTGAGTGTGAAGGGGAGTGTGTGAACTGACACTTCAGTGAGTGTGAGGGGGAGAGTGGGAACTGACACCACAGTGAGTGTGAGGGGGAGTGTGGGAACTGATGTCTCAGTGAGTGTGAGGGGGAGTGTGGGAACTGGAGCATCAGTGAGTGTGAGGGGGAGAGTGGGAACTGTCGCCACAGTGAGTGTGAGGGGGAGTGTGGGAACTGATGTCTCAGTGAGTGTGAGGGGGAGTGTGGGAACTGACGCCTCAGTGAGTGTGAGGGGGAATGTGGGAACTGGAGCATCAGTGAGTGTGAAGGGGAGTGTGGGAACTGACACTTCAATGAGTGTGAGGGGGAGTGTGGGAACTGACGCACAGTGAGTGTGAGGGGGAGTATGGGAACTGACGCCTCAGTGAGTGTGAGGGGGAGTGAGGGAACTGACGCCTCAGTGAGTGTGAGGGGGAGTGAGGGAACTGGTGCCTCAGTGACTGTGAGGGGGAGTGTGGGAACTGGTGCCTCAGTGAGTGTGAGGGGAAGTGTGGGAACTGACACCTCAGTAAGTGTGAGGGGGAGTGTGGGAACTGACGCCTCAGTGAGTGTGAGGGGGAATGTGGGAACTGGAGCCTCAGTGAGTTTGAGGGGGAGTGTGGGAACTGACGCTTCAGTGAGTGTGAGGGGGAGTGTGGGAACTGGAGCCTCAGTGAGTGTGAGGGGGCATGTAGGAATTGGGAATCCCAGCGAATGTGAAAGGGAATGTGGGAACTGGAGCCCCAGTGAGTGGGGAGTTCAGGAGCGATCACCTGGTGAGATAGATGCTGCACCATTGGGATTTCAGAATAGCTAAATTGTGGAATATTTTTTACTTTGTGCAGATTTCTTCAAGAGTCACTGGATAATGCTCAAAAATCTTTCATTATTCTTCACAATGTACGTTGGTTCGCCAATGAGTGATCCCATCCACGCATGTGCAGCCATTTCATCCATTGACTTGCAAGGAGCAGCATGCGTTTTTGGCGTGGGAGCAAAAGCGCTGAATCAGTGGGGAATCGCAGTAGAGCGATCCCAAAAAAGTGCTAAATTAGTGGGCCTGCAGGAGGAAAGCCCTGAGGGAGATCGCAGGAGTCCAATCCGCAAAATGGAATTAAACCCCCGAACAAGCCCTCCGGGGAAGGAGGGGAGCGGTAAAAATTCCAGGACTGCCAGTGGGAGGTTCCCAGGTCCCAATGAGGGGAGGCCCCGATGTAGCCCTCCGGAGGCAGAGGTATATCAGAAAAGGTCCGGGACAACTGGTGGGATGTTCCTGGGCCCAATGAGGGGCTGGGACAGAGATAGGGCGACAAGAGCCTGAGGAGGAAGGCCTCCAAGAAGAGCCCCCATTGCATTTCGTTAGCACCAAAAATCTAGCTGTCCTGCCAGGGTGCAGTGTTCCAGCTGAGGAGCTAGGCTGATCTACCTCAGCTGGGGGTGAGATCATGCGACAGAGATATACCTTCACTGAAGGTGGGGTCCCAGTCTGGCTGCACCAACCTGGCCTTGTGGAAGCCAGGGCTTCAAAAACCAAGCAGTGATACCATTATGCTGCTGCATGAGACAAATGGACCTCAGTATATCAAATGGTAGCGAGAGGAAGTACCCCGCACAAGAGCAGGTAGGACCTGAGCTAAACTTAACACATCGTGTAGCGAAGCCGCCCAATCGATAGGCAAGAATAACTAGAAAAAGCCAGAAGAAGGGAGTGGACTCCACATGACGGGCACTCGCTCAATCAGGGCCTTAACCAGCAACAAAATAGTAAGTCGTCTGGACAAATTGGAGGAACTGGTGACAGCCATGGTGAACAGGTTTCCTTCACCATTAGAGTAGGGGAGGACATTAATGATTATACATGGGAAGATAATGAAGGGTTGGTAATGGAGGTCGAGTCACCTAAATCCCCATACATTGCCAGTCAGGAGGAGAATATACTGGCTATTGCCATAAAGTTTGCAGTTCCGAAGGGTATCGGCCAGCCACTAGAGGATGATATTGTGGGATCTATAACATATATGGTGTCGAATGCTTTTCAGGACACAGTACTAGAAGAATCCTTCAAGTACCCCTGCCCTATTAACTGCCCTCTGTTGGAGGTGCCTAAGGTAAACCCCATGATATGGGACAATTTGAAGGTCCCCACAAGGGCAAAAGACATGAAATTGCAAAAACTACAGGGGTCACTGGTTAAAGGTATCACTGCATTCGCACAATTGCTCTCACATGGTTTATCGGAGATCTAACAAGATGTTCTAAGGCTGTTATCCCATGCAAACTATGAACTGAGTCCCTTCAGGAAGAAGCTGATCAAGCGCAACCTAAATGTAAGGTATGCTCATTTGTGCAGACCATCTAACCCTGTAACGAAATTTCTATTTGGTGACGATCTCAGCAAACAGGTGCTGGCATGGTCAGATTCGAGAGCACAGGCAAGAGAACCTGTTATGTTTCACCCCTATTGCAGTTAGCGGGGGAATTTAAGTGGATTATCTGAGGCAGTTTCCCGCTCCAAGCAGCTACAGCCAGTAGGTCTTTTTTAGGGCAACGCGCTCCCTGGAGACAGCGGCAGCAGAATTTTCCCGCTCAAAGTGCTTCGTGGAGGTGGGCCCAGAATGTACCAGCCCGCAGACTAGGTGGGTAGAGGAAGTGAATGCTACGCACTTACAGTTGAGTACTCTTGATAATTACAAGGCTTTAATGGTTGGTGGTCAATTAACGCTTTTTTTTGATAGATGGTGTAATATTACCACTGATACTTCTATTCGGCAGACAGTAAAGGGGTATAAAATCGAATTTGACCCACAGAAATCCCCTTCAATAAGGAGGAAGGGTCTATATACATATATGTTCAGACCGCAACTGATGGAGGCTGTACATGCTGAGATCATGGCATTAAAAAGGAAAAACGTTATTGGTCATTGTAGTCATGAAAAACATGAGTTTGTATCAAACATCTTCATGCAACCTAAAAGAAGTGGCGGCACTAGAGTGATAATGAATTTATCTAATCTTAATGAAAATGTTTGGTATAGGCATTTTAAAATGGATAACATATATTCTGTGTTGCCTATGTTATGTAACGGCTATTACATTGTCTCAATAGATTTGCAGGACGCATTTTATTCGGTCCTGATCTGCCCAAAGAACAGGAAGTTTTAAAAATTTTCCTGGAAGGGAGAGCTATGGCAGTATAAGGCTTTGCTGTATGGGCTGAGTTCGGTGCCCAGGGCATTTACCAAGTTACTGAAGTCGGTGTTTGCCAACCTCAGGAAAGAGGGGCACATGATAATGGATTACCTTGGCAAGACTCTTATCATGGGCAGATCGTTCAAGGAAACTAAAATGGACAGTAGTAGCCTCCTCGAGATTATTAGGCCATGTGTGGTTTCTTATACATCCCAAGAAATCAGTGTTGGTGCCTACCAAGAGGTTAAAATTCCTTGGCTTCATTATTGATGCAGAAGACATGAGACTTGCCCTGCCAGAGGATAAAGTGGCAGAGATCAGGACTGCCTGCAGAGGGCTCATGACAGAGTGTTGTCCCTCCATAAAAAGGTGGCCGGGTTGATTGGGAAACTGTTGGCGGCTTTCCTGGCGCTACAACATGGCCTGCTATATTATAGGTTCCTGGAAAGGGACAAAATATCTGCTCTTAAGGCAGCCGGAGAACACTTTGACAGGCCCATGAGACTAACTAGAGAGGCCAGATCCAATCTGGTAGAGTGGATCAACCACAACTTGCGGGCTTACATGCGGATCGAGCTCAAAAAGGTGGACCTGGAGATTAGTGGCGAAGGTTGGGGAGCCACAAATCTAAAGGTCTCTACTGGGGGCAGATGGACAGACAAAGAGCTCAGGAGGCCTCTAAATCAGGCATTAATTATTTGGAAATGCTAGCGGGGTTTCTCGCACTAAAGTCTTTCTGTGTGAGAGAAGCTGATATTCATGTACTTCTGAGGTTAGATAACACTTCAGCTGTGGCTTACCTCTTAAATCTTAAATCTTCTTCCTGTAACAAGCTAGCCATTGAGACTTGGCGCTGGTGTATTCAGAGGAGAATTTGGGATACTGCCGCCTACCTGCCGGGTCAGATCAACGTACAGGCGGACCTGATGTCCAGGAAATTAAATGATAGCACTGAGATGATTCTGGGTAAGAAATATTTTAAATGGCTAGCAGACACGTTTGGCATGCTGGAGATCGATTTGTTTGCATCCAGGCTTAATGCCCAGGCTCCGAGGTTCATGTCCTGGCTGCCAGATCCCCAAGCAGAGGTCAGTGATGCCTTTACCCTAGATTGGTCAAAATTTAACTTTTATGTGTTTCCCCCATTCGCCTTGGTGGCAAAGTGCCTGAATAAGATACAGGAAGACAGTGCCTCGGGATTGCTGGTAGTGTCTAATTGGCCTTCTCAATGTTGGTTCCCTGTACTCCTTAGGCTTATGGTGGGGACTCCGTTGATATTCACAATAAGCAGAGGACTGCTAATCCAACTTGTTTCAAAGATATCTCATCCATTGTTTCACTTACGTCTGTTAGGTTGCAGGATTGGAGAGCGAGGATCGACATAAACACTCTGCACCCTAGAACTCTGGACATCCTGCGGGCATCTTGGAGAAAATCTACTCAGAAACACTATGCCTCCTATGTGGGGAAATGGAAAAAGTATTGTGCAAAAGTTGGACTGATTGAACAGTCAGCCTCTATCGGAGGCATACTGAGTTTTCTAACTGATATGTTCTATGTGCAGGGGGCCAACTACAGTGCGGTGAATACAGCAAAGAGTGCGTGGCTGCTTTCTTGACATTCCAGGTCTCTGAGCATGAGATGCTGAACCACCCCCTGATCAAAAGATTTATGAAAGGAGTGTTCCACTTGCATCCTCCAGTACCCTGATATAAGGATATTGGGGATGTAAAGACTGTTTTGGTCTATCTAAGCCTACTGTCACCAACTTCCAGTTTGGTGGCTTTGACATTGGCCCAGAGGGTAAAAACTTTGTCTCACATTCATATGGACTATATCTGTTGGGAGGAGGACTGTGTAAGCATTCAAATTACAGATGTTTTGAAATATATCAGGCAAGGGAGAATTGGGACAGAATTTTCACTGTATGCATACGGGGAAGATGAAAGATTATGTGTGTTGGATTGTTTAAGAAGATACGATGAATGTACAAAACATATTAGACTAAATGAGAAATACCTCTTTATATGCTAATAAGAAACCGCATCAGTGGGCTACCCCCCAGATGTTGGCCAGATGACTGCAGGAGGTCATGAGAGTGGCTGGAGTGGATATTTCTCAGTTTGGGTCCCATTCAACTAGAGTGGCAGCGACCTCAGCAGCCAATAGTGCTGAGGTCCCTATATGGGATATCCTCCACCAGGCAGGATGGAGCAATGAGAAAACTTTTAATAGGTTCTACAATAAACCTTTAAGCTCAAAGGGGCTGAATTTCATGGCTTCCATCCTACATGCAGCAGATTGAAAAAGTCCACAGGAAGGGGTCCCATTGAACTGATTATGGTCTGTTGGACCACCCAAAGGGGATAAGCCACTGAGCTATCAACTCTCACGTTGGTGAAACAACGTACTTTGCGAAGAATAATGAAGAGTTAAATGAGCACTTACCTGTGCGAAGTTTGATGATTATAATTCGAGCAATGGGAGTTGGTGAGTCATCGTGCCCACCTCTCCCTCCCCTCTTTTTTCTTGTTTATGGATAAAGATGTTTTGGTTGAAATACGGGTTTGTGTTATGGTTGGTTCATTTAATTTAGTGTATTTAAGTTCAATGGCTTCTCCCTTCTGGAATGTAAAGGAATGGCAGTGCATGCGCGGATGGGATCTCACGTTGACTCACCAACTCCCATTGCTCGAATAATAATCATCAAACTTTGCACAGGAAAGGGCTCGTTTAACTCTTCATTAATTAAAAAAAATTATCTTCATCTGACTTGACCAACTACTTACTTATGAAAAAATTCAGCCAATGAGGCAAATTAAACCTGCTACTTTGGGTTTAAAATTCCAAAAGATGCTTTTAACCTGCAAGGCATAAGAGAACTATGAATTTATCCATCAAAAATATACTGCATCCACCAAATTTATAATACCTAGACATCACTTTTTTTGTTATTTACAGATTAGGATCTTTTTGAATTCTTTAATTTTGATGGTCCCTGAAGATCTGGAATATGATAGGGATGATTTATAATTTTAAACCTAATTTATACAAAGTGGGGTATCTGGTCTTTATGAATTACATCTAAATTCTAGGGACAGTTCCCTGGAGAGAAATAAAAAAAACTATGGGAACAGGATTTCCAAGTTATTTTCTGAAACAACATGGAATTCTATTCTGAAATGAGTGCATTCATCCTCTCTTTGTGCTAGACACTCATTATTAAAATTTAAGGTAGTACACCGGGTCCACTATTCCAGTCCAATTGGATAAATTCTATTCTAATCCCTCTTCTAAATGTGATAAATGTATATCTGAAGAAGATACATAGTATTATGTCCTTCTCTTTCCAATTTTTGGGAAGGGGTATTTTGTACCTTGTCTTTAGTTCTTAAAATTACTTTGACTCCAAATCCTTTTCTTGCTGTCTTTGAAATAAGTGGGCCAACATGTTTGATATTAGACCCTTTGAAACTGCCATGTAAAATAGGATTAACCAAGCAATTTGCTTGGTTGATGATCCAGGTAAATGGGTCCATCCGGGACCCAGACCTACCTCAGAAGTGGTCAGGGGACCCAGTAAAACTTACCCAGGCATCTGCACTGGCAAAATGAAGAGAAAAATGGCTGACCTGGTTCCCAATTAATTTGATGATGTCAGTGCTTACTTGCATGTGTCACAAGGAAACCCCTGGCTAGAAATGGAGGGGGGGGGGTGGAATGTGTTTGCTGCCATAATCGAGGGTGGTGGGGGTGGTGGTGGGTGGCATGATGTGCCACTGCTATGAAGGGGGGAGGGGGAGAGTGGTTACTGCTGCTACCTGGCACTAGCAGAGTGGTTCCAGTGACGTGGGGATTATGGGTAAGAAGGCTATTGCTCCCGCACTCCCACATTGAGCTGTTGCTGTGAACCGCAGTGGCATGAGACAGCAGCAACTACTTCTCCCCCTTTCACAGCAGTGACACATCACTGGGGGTGGGGAAACTGATGGTGGGGCGATTGATGGGGTGGGGCAATTGGAAGGGAGTGGCAACTGATGGGGCAAGGTGGCAACTGACAGCTGTGGGGGGGCACTTACAGCTGGGGAGAGGTGCAGGCGGGATAGGTCTGGCTGCAATTTGAAAGGTGCGTCCTGCACCCACAACCCAGTAATCGCACCCAGGTCCAAGGAGGGCTTCCCAGGTCCTGTGATTTGAAAGCACCTATTGACTGCTTCACAATCCCATGTAGTCACCCTCACCTCTCTTATCGCTAGAAGGGTCATATTAATAAGATCCTGTCCCACCCATTTACACTCAATGCTTGTCTGATATGATGGCATGTTTGACTTTTGAAAAAAATTAGATGTTCCACTACTCAAATGAATTTCTGGGTTTTGACCCAATTGTTAACCTCTTTTATTATTAGTAGTGGACTGTGTTTGTGTAAAGCCAGTAGCCTCCGAAGGGAGAGGATCGATAATTAGATAACTAGCATAGTTTTTTTTCTTCTTTTCAATGTAATGTAGGTTTCAATACCATTTTTATTACTATATAATATTTGTTAATATTTTAATTTATTGTCATGTATCTGTTACATTTATAATAAGATTGAAAAAGAAAAATATATTTCATCCCAAAGTGTTAGACCATTGAGCATCATACGGATGAAGAGAAATTCATCAGTATTAGCTGAATAGTGCGTAGGGTGTATCTACATTTTAATGAGGGTTATTTAATTGTGCTTGTGAATGCTGAGCAGCAGTGTTCCAGCCTTTGACCAGCAAAATGCTTTGAGTTCTTCTTACCTGGAATATTAATTTCGATTTCCTATTGTTAGGTCTGCTTTGTTCATGAATGAGTGAGACAAACACCAGGCTGAGTCGAAATCAGGGTTCTTTGTTCTTTATTACCGGATTGTAACACTTGCGACTAACCATGTTAGTCGGAGAATGCATTCTGCCGTTATCAGCAAAATGGTGATTTTTTATACCCTTGGATATGTGCTTAGAACATCATCATATCATTACTTGTCCAATGACTAAAACTGTTGCTATCCTTTCTCTGCTAGCTTCCTGCCTCTCAATCCATCAATGTCTCTCTTATCTTGTAAGTACAAGGATGCATTCACATCTTGTTACAGCCCTGCACATTCCCATCTCATGATGTTTTACCTTACACTCTCTACAGGTGCTTGTCTGGTCTGCTGAGGTATTCCAGTCTTTGGTTTTGTTTATTATTAAATATGATTCAAAGCACATTCCTTTGATCAGTTGACTATATTATTTATTCCAACAAAATTCTAATATTACATGAAAAATTCACATTATTTCAGAGAAATCTAACAAGCCATAAATCTACTTACAGAGTATCATAGGATTTTGCCAGGATCTGAAAATGCCTTGCTAGAAGCTTGGGAAACTTCTGGAAAGAAATGAAGCAATTACAGTTACAGCGGGAACATTCTTGTACATCCAGAGTGATGTCAGGGGGTCCAGTGAGCAAAATAAATTACATATCTATTGGGCAAGATGATTACTGTCTCAAACTGGAAATGATTCAGCAATCTCTTGAAAAGAGTGAATTCATAATTGGAGACTCTTATATCCAAACCACATCATTTATGCATTATTTATATTTGTTTTGCTTAAGTGGGAAGAATGGAATCATAGAATAATTCAACATAGAAGGCCATTCAACAAATGTAAGTTCCTTAAAATGCCATGCCCTTGCTCTTTCTCCAGTGAAGTATATTTTCACCTTTAATTGTTAATCCGATGCCTTTAAAGGTCAATACTAAATTGGTATCATCGAAGCTTTATTAGTTCTCAATCTGATTAATGACCCTCTGGAAACAGTATCTTACATAATATTGTCAATACTCAGAACTTAAAAAATCACAATCAATCTCTTCACTCATTTTAAGGATTCTTAATATTATTATGTAGAACAGAACATTTAAAAGAGCAAGGTTCTCTCATTTCTTCAACTAAACCTTTGATTAAAATACAAGTATACACAATGTTGTGCCTTTATAATTTTATAGACCAAATAAATTTTTTTTCCTTCAAGTGTCTATCCATTTCCTTTTTTAAGATCCTATCATCTTGCACTATCTATTTAGACAATTAATTCCAGATCATAATTATCAAGTTCTGGTGGATGAGACCCAAACATTTGGTTATTGCTGCAAAATGTAAAAAATATACAAATAAAAACTCTGGTAACTATTTTTTAAAATCAAGATGGGTATGATGACTGGCATGGACAGGCTGGATTAAAAGACCTGTTTTTTTGCTGTAAGACCCTATGACTACTGGACAAGGTTATTCTGGTGAATGACCTTCCACAGTTTGAATCTACATGCAAGTGTTCTATTGCCAGGGTTGCCTTTTGGGAGAGAAGTTTAATCAAGACAATTTCATCTATTATGATACACATTAAAATGCCAAAACATTAGTTGAATATGAAGTGATAAAGGGTCTTCTAGGCAACATTTAGGGTATTCTGTTCAACAGTTGGTTCCCATTGAATCTACAATGTACATATGCAACAAAATTCTTACTTGCTGCAATCAAACAGATATTTATAAAAATAATTATAATAGTAAACTTAACTGAATGGAAAAAGATTTAAAAAAAGACAGTTAACAAAATGTCACATCAATGATAATGATTCAGAACATGTGGCCTTGGAAGTTGATCCCGAAGATGAGGGGGTTCACATTCAAGGAGAGACTAAATCATCTGGGATTATACTCATTCAAATTCAGAAGAATGAGAGGAGATCTTACAGAAACATATAAAATTATGAAAGGGACAGATAAGAGGCAGGAAAATCATTTTCACTGGTGGGTCAGGCCTGAAGATAGAGATGAGGAAAAACTGTTTTTCCCAGAGTAGTAAATCTGTGGAATTCTCTGCCCAGGGAGGTGGTTGAGGCTACTTCATTAAACATATTTAAGGTTCAGTTAGATAGATTTTAACATAAAAAAGGAATTAAGGGCTAAGGGGAAAAAGCAGGTAAATGGAATTGAGTCAATGATCAGATCAACCATGATTTTATTGAATGGCGGAGCAGACTCAACAGACTGGATGGCCAACTCCTGCTCCTATTTCTTATGTTCATAGCCTGGCAGTTATGATTTTGATGCTCCCTCTTTCTTGATGGTAGTGGGTAGAAGATACTGGAATGGAAAGGGTCTTCAATAATTTTTTGCCCCCTTCCCCCACCACTTAAGCAATTCTCCTGGTGAATGTGATCAGTAGAGGGAAGGGAGACCTCAGTGACCTGCACAGTATTTTAATAATCCTCTGCATTGACTTCCGGTCGAATGCTTTGCAGCTACCACACCAAGTAATGACACAAGCCAAGATAGGGCATTCTCAATTGTGCTCCTGTAAAAAGTTGTCAAAAGGGGGCCAGTTGCATTGCCCTTTTCAGCCTCCTTAGGCAATGTAAGTGCTGCTGCACCTTTCTGACTAATGAGGAGGTGTTTTGGGTCCACGGCAAATCATCATTTATATGCGCACCAAGTAACTTGGTGCTCTCAATTCTCTCAATGATGGAACCATTGATGTGTAATAATCAACCTTGGGCATCTTGGAAGTCCACAATCATTTCCTTTGTCTTGTCCATGAGTCTTGGGTTATTGTTCTTGCAACTTTTTACAAGTAATTCTTATTGCATCACATCTTAATGTGATATAGTCTGTAGTGGTCAGTAGATGGCACAGTAACCCAGCAGTTAGTGTTGCTGCCTCACTGATTCAGTGACCTTAGTTCAATTCTAAATGAGGGGACCGTTGTATGGACTTTGCACATTCTCCTCTTGACCATGTACATTTCACACAGGCACTCTGGTTTTCTCCCACATCCCAAAAATATGCCACTATAAGTTAACTATGGTGTAGGTGAATGGTAGGAGAATTGGTAATAGTTGATGGGCATGTGGGAGAGAAAACATTAGAGAAATGTGGGAGAATAGAATTGTTCACCATAGATTATGTACATTGCGTATTTGCCTACACTATCAGGAAAAGAATGAAGAAAAGTTTTGTCAGACTATTCACACCAATTTCACTCAGTAATGGAAATCTAGATGATCATCACACAGGATTAAATCTGAATTGATGCTATTGTAGATGATACACAATAGAGTGCATTGTCCCCCTTCACCCATGTCCTCTATTGTTCTTGTCTCAACTAATCACAGTTGAAAAAGTCTGCCTGCATTTACTCTGTGTATACCCCTCATAATATTGTATGTCTCTTATCAAATCTACCCTCATTCTTCTATGTTCCAGGGAATAATGTCTTAACCTGTTTAATCTTTCCTTGCATCTCAGTTCCTCAAATACCCACCAACATCCCTGTAAATCTCCTTTGCACTCTTTCAATTTTGTTGATATCTTTGCTGTAGTTATGCATCCAAAACTGCACACAATACTCTAGATTTACCCTCAGCAAAATCTTTTACAACTGCACCATAATATCACAACTCTTACATTCAATTCTTAGAATTATGAAGGCTTAAGTGCAAAAAGTTCTTTTTGCAGCCCTATCTACTTGTGACACCACTTTCAGGGTATTATGAATCTGAATTAAGATTCCTCTGCTCTACCACACTCCTCAGTGCCCTACCATTTACTATGTCCTTTCTTGGTTTGTTCTTCCAAAATGCAACACCTCATAGTTGTCAGAATTAAATTCAATCTGCCATTTTTCAGCCTGTATTTCCAACTGGTCCAGATCCCTCTGGAAGCTTTGAAAACCTTCCTCACTGAGAACTACATCTCCAATCTTCATGCCATCAGCAAACTTGCTGATCCAATTTACCACATTATCATCCAGATTGTCAATATTGATGAAAAACAATAATGATTCCAACACTAATCCCTGAGACACATCACTAATCACAGGATTCCAGTTAGATATGCAATCATCCAATATCACTCTCTGGATTCTCCTGCAAAGCTAATGTCTAATCCAATTTACAGTCTCATCCTGAATATCGAGTGTATATAAAATTATGATGGGAAAAGATAGAGTAAATGCAAGCAGGCTCTTTCCACTGAGATTAGGCGAGATAAAAACTAAAGGATATGGGTTAATTGTGAAAGGGGAAAAGTTTAAAGGTAACATTAGGGGGTATCTGTTCATGCAGAGAGTAATAGGAATGTGGAATTTGTAAATGCAGGCTCAATTTTGACATTTAAGAAAAGTTTGGATAGGAACATGGATGGGTGGAGTATGGAGGGATATGATCTGGGTGCAGGTCATTTGGACAAGACAGAAAAATAGTTCAGCACAGAATAGAAGGGATTAATAGCATATTTATGTGATGTAGTGTTCTAACATTCTATGGAACCTTCTTGACCAACTACTCTGTGGCACTTCATCCAAGGCCTTTCTAATATCCATGTAGACAACATTCATGGCCTTTCCTTCAACTTTCCCAGTATTCTCATTGAAAAACCCCATATTGTTTAAAAATGACCTACCATGCACAAAGCCTAATTGGCCCCTGTCTATCAAGCTGGTTGCTTTTGAGTGTTGCTCAAGGCAAAAAGTATTCCATCACACTCCTAACAGGTTCCTTGTAAATGGTGGAAACGATCTGGACTGTCAGGTAGTGAGCACTATGTTCAGTATTTATAAGACCATAAGAGATAGGAACAAAATTTGGCCCATCGCGTCTGCTCTATCAGTCGTATGTAAAGTAAAACTCAAGTCTGCAGACACCGTGGTTGAAGTAATGCTGGAGCAGCTCAGCAGGTCAAACAGTGTCTTTTATGTAGTAAAAATACATAACTGACATTTTGGGCTTGAGGCCTTCATCAAGGTATCTACCATTCATATTATGTCTGATGCTTTCTTCCATTTTCCTCCCTTTTCATAACTGACATCCTTACTCATCAAGAGCCCATCCACCACTGTCTTAAATCTACCCAATGGCTTTTCCTCCACAGATTTCAATGAATTCCACACATTCACCACCATCTAGCTGAAGATATTTTTTCATACATGCTTGCACTTGTTGGACTTCTGATCAGAGACAAATCTTAGTTCGGGTTTCATCCAGTATGATGATGCTCTGGAATTCCATTGAGTAGCAAAGGTTGGTAGTTAGACTCTCTTGCTTTAGGTAACCATTGTCAGGCATATTAATGCAATTATTATGTCACTTACCCAAAGTTGTTTAAGTCTTGTTGCAGGCAGGATGGATTGCTTCAATATCTAAGGAGATGCATGTGGAATTAAAAGTTTCACAATTTCTGAGGACCCTGAGGAATTATGAAGCAATGGCCCAGGTTGTGGTAATGGACTCAAACTCAACCCCACAAGGTTGGTTCTACTCCCAAATAATGGAATATTTGTCCCAAGAGCTACTGACTTCATCTTTAGCAGACTCTTACTGCTATACTCAGCTACTTACTACTAACTTGACAGTCATCATTCTCACCAAAACAATTCATTTCTTTCCTCCATGCCTGAGTAATTTGAATAAGATAATGACAAGCAAATTTTTGACAAGTGCTGCCAAATAGTACTGTTGATGACATCTTCCATTTCTTTATGTTTGAGAGAAAATTGATTGGGCAATGATTGGCTATGTCCTGCTTTTATGATGTAATATACCTAGCAATAGGTCCAGAAAATGGCAAAGTTGGAAGAAAAACGAGGGGAAGCCCAGGCTGCGGTGGGGAGTGAGGGGCGCCAGGGGTAGCCAGGCCTGTGGTGGGAAAGTGAGAGGCGACCAGTGCCAAGGAGGGGCGGCGGCAGGGAGCGAGAGGCATCAGGGGCAGCCTGAGCTGTGGCAGGGAGCAAGGGGAGTTGGGGGTAGCCAGGCCTGTGGTTGAGGAGTGATGGGCTCATGGCGGGCCAAGGTCAGGAGGGCCTTACTAAAGCTCAGCCTAGGGCCTGGGTGGTAGTTAATGTGCTACTGGTGAGTTTATTTACTTTCTTACTATGCTTATGCAAGGTCTTTTAAACTGTAATTGACAATTGGGATTCCATGATTTCCAAGTGCTCCCCAAAAGGGTTCCATGAGTTAAAAAGTTTGTGAAGCCCTGGTATAAACAGTAAACTTAATGGTTCCTGCATTCAAATACATATCATGAATCCATTTGAAAGAAAGCAATAATCTGCTTTTCCTACTCAAAACCCCCTCCAGTCATATTGACCTAAATTCAACTTCTCACTCTGATTTCAAGGGCTTTTATTTTACCGATCAATTATCAAAGTCCTGAATTTCTTATAAATTAATCAACTACCCTACAACCTTTTATCCTCTGCATTAAGTTTTTAGATCATAGATATAGGGTTCCTTTAGCAAATCCAAATTAACTTTCCATAATTAAAATTGTGCCCTTAAATTTGATTTATGTTGTTTTTCCAGAATGGTTTCAAATAATTTACTGCCACTCATTTAATCTAACTGGCTTGTAGTAACTTAGTTTGTACTTAAAAAAAAAACAAATGACAGTTAAATATTAGCAGTTTCTAATCCTTTGGCATCAGGCTTCTAAAATTGCCCCATTTTTTTCCTTTGGAGAATATACATTTCATCCAGCCGTGGCAATTTATCTATTGAATATTGTAGTGGCCCGCTACCCGGGAGGCAACCCAATACACAAAATGCCGGATGAACACAGCAATCTCACAAAGCCCATGCAGGCTAATGGTCTTTTTTCCCACCCGGCAGCCCGCATGGCAGAAAGCAGTGAAAATTGGCGGGAACGCCTACCAATCAGCAGCTAGCACATTGGTAACATCAATTCCACCAACAACAGCTGGAAAACTGGGCACAGTGGTGGGAATCAGGGCCTATATAAGCAAAAGCAGGGAGAGCAATAAAAGCAGACTTGACTACAGTCACATCAAGTGTGACATTCTTCCATTCTCTGCTGTAGCGTTCGCTACATTAATGACCCTGATTGGTCCAAACAGCATTTGGTTTGAAGATGACCGATTAGTCAATGTTCCTCCCAGTTTCCTTGAAGCTTACAACATTTTAAATATCGCACCCACTGGTGTGATTCGAACAGGCTGAAGCCCAGTTTCAGCTTCAACAGATCTCCGATAATACCACGAAGTACTAGTACATGGTGAACTTACTCAACTAGCACACCACAGCAAGGGTTGTTGATTTCCTGTGGCACCCTCCATAACAGGGCAAATATGATGCCCTCAAAGAGCTTTTAACCTGCACCCAGGCTCTTATGGTATGAGTGCCCAACTGCTGCACATGGATGGCCTGGGGGACAGAGCCCATTCATCCTCATGAGCGACATGCTGGCTTTGGCTGAGGGACACAAGCCTTGTGTGCTTTTCAAGCAGATCTTTCTGGAAGAGCTGCCCGAGGATATCAGACTGCTACTTACCGACAAGGATTTCAGTGACCCAGGAGAGTCACAGCCCAGGTGGATGTGCTATGAAGAGCGAAAAGGGACAGTAGCGCCGTGGTGATACAGGTTGCTAGACCCCGCATGCAGCAAACGATGCAAAGGCAAGTGGACTCCTCCACCAACTAGTACAGTTTTTATCATCAGCAATGGGGCACAGAGGTCTGCCGATGCTGCCCCCCACCCCTGCGCATTTCAGGGAAGTGCCTTGGCCAGCCATTGCTAATGGCTATGGTGGTTGGTCAATGAGACAGCCTCCTCCACATCAGGGACTCCCTCTCAGGACGGCGTTTCCTGGTTGACATGGGTGCCGAGATCAGCATCCTTTCCCCCAACCTCAGCCTACGACACTCAAAAAGTGAACCCAGGCCTGGCCCAGAGGGCAGCGAACAGTAGCAATACAAGGACCTTCAGCACCCACACTATCCCACTCTACTTTGGCAAAAGCTGCTTCATGTGGACCTTCACACTGGTGGCAGTGGCACAGCCGCTCCTGAGCAGACTTCCTCCAGGCTCACTGTCTGCTAGTGGACCTGAAAGGGCATCGTTGGTGCATGCCAGGAACTTCCAGATAACTTCAGAGTGTCTAATAATGAATTCACATTCATCCTGGTGGAATTCCCTTCCATCATGGTGCCACAGTTTACCTTGGCTGAGCCCAAGCACTGGGTACGAGACCATATCCTGACAGAAGGCCCCCCACTCCATACAAGGGCGTGCTACCTTCCTCCCGAGAAACTCAACCTCATGAAGGAGGAGTTTAAAAAGATGGAAGAGCTGGTGATTGTGCGGTGTTCCAACAGTTCCTGGGCCTCCCCCCTGCAGCAGGAGGGTGGAGGCCATGTGGAGACTACTGCTGCCTCAATGAGGCCACTGCATCAGACAGGTATCCTGTGCCACATATACAGGATATCGCCGTGAACCTACAGGGGCGCGGATATTCTCGAAGGTCGACCTCATCCAGGGCTATCATCAGATCCCAGTCCACTCCGATTATATCCCTAAAACCGCTACCAACACCCTCTTTAGACTGTTTTGAGTTCTTAAGAATGCCTTTCAGGCTCAAAAATGCAACTCAGACCTTCCAGAGGCTGATGGATGTGGTGGGCATGGACCTCAGGTTTGTATTCATTTACCTAGACAACATCCTGATAACCAGCTGCAATTGCAAGGAACACTCAACCCATCTAAGACAATTGTGCCCTCACCTGAGCAATTTTAACCTAACAATCAATCCGGCTAAATGTCAGTTTGGGCTAGAAACAATAGACTTCCTGGGCCAAGGAATTAACAAATATGGGGCAACACCCCTGGTCAAAAAGGTAGAGGACCAAACCCCACATGGTGAAGGGCCTCCAGGAATTCATTTCTACCACTGCTTCATACTGGTGGCCGCCTGCATCATGTTCACACTAATGGTGGGGAAGAAAAAAGGAGATCACCTGGGTCAGGGAAGCATTTCAGAAGGCAAAAAACGCTGGCCAATGCCACGCTTCTGGTACACCCCAGGACAAACATCCTGACCGGCTTCTCAGTAGATGCTTCCAACACAGCGGTTGGGGGCATACTCGAACAGTTGATCGAGGGGCAATGACAGCCCCTGGCTTTCTTTAGCAAACACCTCTGGCCACCTGAATTTAAATACAGTGCCTTTGACTGTGAACTCTTGGCACTGTGGTCTGACACTTCAGGTACTTTTTTAGAGGAGGCAATTTAAGGTTTCCACAAGCCATTAATCTTTGCCTTCAATAAAGTTTTGGACCCGTGGACAGCCAAGCAGCAGAGACATCAGTCCTACATGTCTGAGTTCACCACAGACATTGAAAATATTGCTGGGAAAGCCAACGTGATGGCCAACACACTCTCACGGCCGGCGATCCAACCCATCCAGACCCTGTTTCAGGGGATAGATTACATGGCCCTGGCCAAGGCACAGCAGGCAGACCCTGAGATTCCGCATACAGGACATCGGCCCAGATACCCAGGTGCCCCTTTGCAGTGTATCCATTTGCAAACCCCACCCATCATATGGGCAGCCTGGAGATGGCAGGTTTTTGACGCAGTGTAAAACCTGGCACAGCCAGCCATCAGGACCACCATCAAGGTAATAGCCAGCAGATTCATCTGGCACAGCCTCCGAAAGCAGGTCAAAGGGCCAAGACCTGCACACTCTGCCAGGTGTTGAAGGTGCAGGCACGTATCAAGGCACCCCCACAAACCTTCGAGGCAGCACGATGAAGGTTCAGCCACGTCCACATAGATATTGTAGGACCACTACTGGTCTCTCGGGGGGGGGGCAAGATACCTTTTGACAATGGTTAATCGCTTCTCGAGATGGCCAGAAGTGGTCCCACTGGCAGATACAATGACCGAGGCCTGCGCCAGAGCCTTGATCAACACCTGGGTGGCAAGGTTTGGAGTCCTAGAACACATGACTTTGGATAGGGGTGTGCAATTCACTTGGGGCTTTGGACAGTGCTGGCTAACCTTCTGGGAATCCAACTCCACCAAACCACAGCATATCATCCCCAGGCCAATGGATTAGTGGAACGGTTCAAGACATGAAGTTGGCTCAGATGGCTCACCTCAAGGGATCACATTGGATGGATGAACTACTGTGGGATCTGCATGGCACTAAAAGAGGATTTCAATGCTTTGGCAACAGAAATGGTGTGCGACGTGCCCTTAGTTATCCCGGGGGAGTTCTTGGTCATTGACAAGGACCCAGAATCACCACCAGCAGTGACATTGGAAAAATTGGGGGAATGACTATGCACTCTTGCTCCGATACAGCCTTCACCACACGGCTAACTCCAAACATTCATACCCTAAGATCTAAAGACATGCAAATATGTCTTTGTGTGACAGAGAGCACACCAAGCACCTCTGCAGTGACCATGAGGGGCCTTACCAAGTGACCAAATACCACCTCAAACCAGCATACCTGGACACTAGCCAACTGATCACCATGGCTCCCACAATGCAGAGAGAGGCCACCAAAATCAAAGGACAGCACCCAGATAGCCAGTTCTGGCAGGGGGGGGGGGGCGAGGGGAAGGTTGTGTAGTAGCCCACTACATAGAAAACAACCCAATACATAAAATAGTGAACACGATGACTTCACGAAGTCCATGCGGGCTAATGGCCTTTCTTCCTGGCTGGCAGTTTGCATAGCGGGAAGCAGCGAACCTTGGCGGGAACACCAACCAATCAGCGGCTGGCATGCCAGTGATGACACTTCTGCTGACCACAGCAGGAAAACTGGGCCCAGTGGCGGGAAGCTGAGTCGATACAAGCAAGGGCAGGGAGAGCAATAAAAGCAGTCTTGACTGCATGACTACATCAAGTTTATGTCATTCTTCCACTCTCTGCTGTAGCTTTCACTACAATATGCTAAATCTACATTTCCTTATTTCCCAAACCATGTATTCTTTTTCCATAATGTCAACATGTTTATCACCCTCCTCTTCCATGAATACACACAGAATGTTGCCACCTAAAACCATGCACATATCTTCCATTTACACTGACATTTTGAGCACTAATTTTTTATCTACATCTTCGTTATTCAATTTTGGTTTTTCTTGTCCTTTTTCTCCCCAACTTCAACACTATACTTTCTCTTCTGCAATGGGTATTTTGCCATATAAATATTTCAATACTGTAGAGCACGTCGAAAGAACCAAAGACTTGTTGATCCAAACCAAGGCTTTTATTAGCTAAAAGACCGGAGCATATCACAAGTAGGTCAACCAGTCCAGAATGATCTGATCTTGCTAGGAGCAATCCTTTAAGACCTGCCAGTAGGTGTGGCTACGCTCTCAGCCAATCACAGTCATCCTACACTACAAGCTGTACATTTACACATTAGTGATAGAATCTGTACTATCACAAATACTGGTTGCAAAATGTTTTTGTCTTACTCTACCCTCTATGTTCCTCAACATTCACAGATTTATGGGGTTTTCTTTTATTGAGAACTAATTTAGTCTAAATCTTCTATCTGATGACTCTTACCATCATGAAAATGATTTACCTTTGAGTTGCATTTCTGGCTCATATTTGTTAAGTAATATCTCAGCTTGGTAAAATTGGCCTTCCCCTAATTTTGTCCATCTTTATCCTTTTCCATCACAGCACTAAGTCTAACCAAAATATAGATTTTACCTTCAAAATACTCCCCAACTGTTACCCTTTCCTCTTTTCTTTCATCAAGGTTTGTGCAAAAAGCAGGCAGGAGCTCCCAAATAAAATGGTGGTGGGGGGGGGGGGGGGGTGGCAGGAGCATGCTCACAAGCAAGAGGTCATGGGTGGATGTGGGTGAGAGGGCACAGGAGAAAAAAAAAAGTTGAGAAGTGATAGGAGAGGGGATAGTTCTCTGAGTGGAAAGCTGAAGGAAAGGAGACTGAGGGATAGAAAAGAAAGGGAGACAGGAGAGTGGCCTAACAGAAACTGGAGAAGTCGCTGTTACAGCCATCTAGTTGGAGAGTGTCGAGATGGATAATTAGGTGTTGCTCCTCCATTTCTTGAACTTAGGTACACAATAGATAGATCAACTTGTACAGTTTAGGAGGTGTTCAAAGACCAATGGTGGGCTTCTGACATGTTTTAGTAATTTGCAAGAGCAGATTAAAAACAATATGTTTCAACATGGAACTCGCACCAAGTTTAAATGCAATGCTCTTCTACCTACCCACAACAAAATGACGAGTTTAATGTATTTAATGAGTGTTCATTTCGGCAAGAATGGTCTGTTGGTAACCCTAAGAAGTCAAGAACCATTTGGAATGGTTGGATAAAATTTGCAAGGCAGAATAAACTTGAGAACAGATGTTGTCCTCCATTGCTATTAAAAGTCACTGCACTCCTGGCATAGCAATATAGAAATCAGACAATTATTCGAAAAAACATGTTCCAACATTTCCATTTCTCGTTATATAGTGCCCTTCATGTTTGGGACAAAAACACATTTTTTTTAACTTTTATTTGCCCCATGCTCGTTAAAGTTTTAATCAAACAATTCACATGTGATTAAAGTGCACATTTTAGATTTTATGAAAGGGTATTTATGTACATTTTGGTTTGACCATGTAAAAATTACAGCACTTTTTATACATATTTTTCCCATTTCAGGGCACCAAAATATTTGGGCCAAAGCAGTTGTATGTATATTAAAGTAATCATGTTTGGTATTTTGTTGCATGCAATGACTGCTTGAAGTCTTGATTCATAGACATCACCAGGTGCAGAGTATATTCTCTGGTAATGCTCTGTCAGGTCTTTACTGCAGCCTTCTTCAGCTCCTGCTTGTTTTGGGGGTCTGTCCCCTTAAGTTTTCTTTTCAGCATATGGAAGGTATGATCAATTGTTTATAAATCAGGTAACTGAGTTGAAGAATGGAACTGACTCCAGAATTTTCCAGTGTTTAGCTATGAAAAGGTATTTGAGTTTTAGCAGTACGTTTGGGATCATTGTCTTGCTGTAAGATGAAGTGGCATCCAATGAGTTTGGAGGCATTTGCTTGAATCTGAACAGATGTTTCTATACACCTCAGAATTCATTTTGCCAGCACCATCAGCAGTTACATCATCAATGAAGATAAGTGCCTCAGTCCCTGTGGCAGCCATACATTCCCAGGCCATAACACCCTCACCATCATGTCTCACAGATGAGATGGTATGCTTTGGATTTGGGCATTTCCTTTACACCTCCATACTTTGCTCTTGTCATCACTCTGATATAGGTTCATCTTGGTCTCATCTATCCACAAAACCTTTTTTCAGAATTATGCAGTGTCTTTTAAATACTTCTTGGTAAACTGTAATCTGGTCATCCTGTTTCTGTGGCTAACAAGTGGTTTGTATCTTGTAGTATAGCTTCCATATTTCTGTTCATGAAGTCTTCTGCAGACAGTGGTCATTGGCACACTTGAAGAATATTTCTGATCTGTTAGACATGCATTTAGGGATTTTTCTTCATTATGATGAGAATTCTTCTGTCATTAGGTTTTCCTTGACCTACCAGTCCCTTTATGATTATTGTTCACCAGTATGTTCTTTCTTATTAATGGCGTTCCAAATGTAATGATGAATCACAATGGCAATGAGGACGTGTACAGGAGGGAGATAAATCAGCTCTTTGAGTGGTGTCACATCAACAACCTTGCACTCAACATTAGCAAAACCAAGATGATTGTGGACTTCAGGACTTCAGCCTCCTCATCGAAGGCTCAGTAGTGGAAAGGGTCAAGAACTTCAAATTCCTGGCTGTCAACATCTCCGAAGATCTGTCCTGGAGCCTCCATGTTGATACAATCACAAAGAAGGCTTGCCAGTGGCTATACTTTGTGAGATGCTTGAGGAGATTCGGTATGTCACCAAAGACTCTCGAAAACTTCTACAACTGTACTGTGAAGCACATTCTGGTTGGTTGCATCACTGTCTGATATGGAGGCACCAATTCTCAGGACAATAAAAAACTCCAGAGGGTTGTTAACTTGGCCTGTGATATTAGACACCAAACTTCACTCCATTGAGGACATCTGTATTAGGCAGTGCCTCTATCATCAAAGACCCCTACAACCCAGGCCATGCTACCATTGGGAAGGATGTAAAGGTGCCTAAAGATGAGCACTCAGCTTCTTCCATGCTGCCATCAGATTCCTGAATGATCAAAGAACCAAAGAACCTTACTTTTTGTCCACCACTATTTAAATTTTTTAAAATCTATTATTGTTCTTAGATGGTTCATAATATGCTGCCACAAATTACCAAATTTCATGATTTGTGCATGACAATAAATTCTGAAACTTTTTATTTTGGTAATCCTAAGGTTTGGGTAATGTCTCTTATTGTTTTCTTGTTTTTTTCAGCCTCATAATTGCGTCTTTGACTTTCATTGGCACATCACTAGTCCTTATGACTTGAGGGATTGTTTTAAAGAAGGTCAATTTTTATCTTTTAATCAAATGAGGGAAGATTTTGGTATTAAAGAGAATTCTTTATTTGTTTATTATCAACTTCAATCTCTAGTAAAACAAATATTTGGTAGAAACATGATTTTACCTGATTTGACTAAATTTGAATCTTTTCTTGTGACTGCACCAAAGAAGGGATACATTTCATTGATGTACCAAATATTACAGGGAAGTATGGAAAAAAAGGGATGGAATAGATCTAAGATTAAATGGGAAAAGGATATTAACTTTACTTTTTCTGAAGATGATTGGTTAGATATTTGTCATGATCGTGTTACTAGATTGATAAATGTTTGTTATGCATTGGTTAATTATAATTTTTTTACATCAATTATATTTAACAACTGAAAAGTTAAAAAAATATGGTTTTAGTGAATCAGATTCTTGTTTTAGGTGCGGTAATTCAGTTGGAATTTTTTTTCATGCTGTTTGGTTATGTGTACATATACAATCTTTTTGGAAAACAATTCAATTGTTTTTGGAACATTTGTATAAGATTAAAATACTTTTAGATCCGACAATATGTTTGTTGGGTAAGTTGAAGCCTTTGAAAGATTTGGGATTAAATAGATTTCAGATTGCTTTTGTATATTTAGCTTTATCTGTAGCAAAAAAATGTATAGCAAGTACATGGAAAAATGCTAATATGATTGATATTAATAGATGGCATAATGAGATGAAAACTTGTTTGGTAATGGAACAAATTACAAGTTTTACATGATAATTATTCTTTTTTACTTAATAAGTGGTCTTTATATTTAGAATATTTACATTTAGATTTATCTTGATTAGATTTTAGTAAATATATTTTGGTTTTCTTTTCTCTTTCTTTGGCTCTCCTAAAGAAATCTGGCTGAGAGGGGGTTCTTTTCTTTTTTTTTATTTATAAAGGAAAATTTTTTTATTGTTCATAATATGTATTTTTCTTATTGTATGTAATGACTTTGATGAACGAATAAATAAAGTTAAAAAAAACAAAGGTGTTCAAAAGCTTAGATGTAAGCCCAGCTATCTTATGTTGTGTATTCTTTCTTTAAAAAATACATGTGTACAAGAATTGTTGTCTTGTAGTTCTTTATTAAAATCAAAATTGTTCCTCCCAGCCCCATAATGTTATTTGACATCATGCACCTGCGTATACCCACAACACTCTTCACTCTTCCCCCCACAAAAAAATGTCTCACATATGCAGTAAGTATACAAAACTATATGACTAAAGAATATAAATATCACTAATCATGTTAATTACTCTCCCGCACAACTTAAATGTATTAACATGAAAAACATCAAGTTGGTAAGTCATTGTACGTAGTCCCTCAGATGTATTGGAGAAATCTTTCCCTTTTGTATCTTCTTGAAGATGAAGAATCCAGAGGAGGACTTTTCAGGAGAAGGTAATACCTCCTCATAAGCTGGCTCAAGGGGCTGTGAGCTCAGTGGTTGGTCGGCACTGTTCTGTGTCTGGTCTGCATTGCTCTCCTGAGTAGCCCATGATGAGGGTGTCTCCACAATTGATAATGGAGTTATTCAGGAGTATCACCATTGGAATGTGCCTAAAATGGGGAGTCTTAGAAATCTTTCATCTTTGGAACAGACACTGGATTATCCCCCACTATTAACTGGTCAATGTGTCACTTTGATACTTTGGATCCCACCAGTACAGAATATGAACATGGACTCACTTTTTTTTAAAAAAGAAGCACGCCTCTTATCCATGTTTATTTATTTTCTCGGTGATCCCTTACCAATACTCGATCCCCAATTTCCAGAGATCTGGTTGGGGATATTCATTATCGGATACAAAGGCTGACATCTGGGTGCACTGTAGTGAGTCAGGTTCTTAAGTTACACCCAAACATCAGTTCTGCTGCTGTTCTTTTTGTTCTGGAGTGCGGCATGTTTCTATATGACCACAGAAAATCTGTGATTTTGTGATTCCATGATACTTTCAGTGACTTCTTCATCTTCATGGCTTTTTTTTTAAATGTATTTGGGTGGTAGGGTACTGATAAGATGTGTTGCATATTGTTATTACATATAAATAGTTTAAAAGTGTCTGATACAAATTGAGATCTGTTATTGAAGACTAGTTCTGTAGGTAATCCATATCCTGTGAAAATATTCTGTAATCTCTCAATTGTCTGTTCTGTTGTTTGCATATGTGACACTACTGGCCATTTGGAGTGCGCATCAACAGGAATAAGAAAATTTTCACGCATAAATGAACCAATGAAATCAATGTGATGGCCATTTCCATGGGTTGGCTTCGGCTTGGGGGGCTTTGGGTTTCATTTCCTGGCAAATGTGACATCTTCTGTCTGTTCAATATCGATGTCAATTGATGGCCACCAGACATGCATGCATCCAAGGGTTTTTATTCAGACCATCACTGGATGATTGGTGTGGAAGTCAGATAACGTGGCCGCTTGCCATTTCTTCAAAATGATTGTCCTTGTCCCCCATAATAAACAACCCTCTTTGATTGATACCTCATTGTGTCACGTATAATAAGTCTTCAGTTCCGGTGAAATAGTGAACCTTTGACAGTGTAGTTTCTTTCCAAACCTCTTTGCTGATAGCCTTTGATGAAGTTGTTCCTGACTAATAGCTGTCGCTTCTGCCATCCAGTTAATCATCCCTCCTCTCTGTTTAGTCTCAGACAGAGGTAAGCACGATAATGCATCAGCATGGCCATTTTGGTTTGCTGGATTATGTTTTAACATAATCGTATGCTGTGAGCTCCATTGCCCATCTTTGAATATTTTTAATTAGAAATAAAATATAAGAAAAAAGAAGCACATGCATAGATACTTTTCATGTATCATGATACTATATAAAGGAAATGATAAATACACATTATATTTATATATCAAAAGAAAGAAAAAGGAAAAACTAACTAAAACACCCTCCCACTCCCTTCCCAACCCCCCTGACCTACCCCCAAAAATGAAAACTACAAAAAGATAGATTTAAAAAAACACCAAGATACTACAATAATAAGAATACATATTAAAGTGGATTGCCTTGGAAACACTCAAAGATCTCACATAAAAACACTTCCACAAAGAAAATAATTCATTGAGGGAAACCTTCATGAAACCAGAGGAGTCAAAGGAATTATTTATAAATTTAATTCTAATATTTGGGTATACAAATCTGTCAAAAAGTAGAATATTACATGTAATTTTTTTCAAATGGAACACAACTTTGAATTTCTGTTTGCCATCTTCCTAATGTTAAAGAAACATTGAACTTCCAAGTTACAGCAATACATTTTCTCGCTATTACCAGAGCTAATTTAACAAATTTTAATTGAGAATCAGATAAATCTAATTTAGGAATTATATTTCTGAAATTTCCCATCAAAAATAATTCAGGATTTAACTGAAAAACAATACCAGTCACTTGTTGCAAAAAATTACTAATAGAAATCCAAAATGGTTTAATTTTAGAAAAGAATCAAGTTGAGTGTAAAAAAAGTTCCAATTTCATCACCACATCTAAAAAATAGATCTGAAATATCTGATTTCCATTTGTTCGTTTTTTGAAGCGTAAAGAATAATTGATGTAAAAAATTATATTGAAGCAACCTGTATTTTACATTAATTGTATTAATTATAGCTTTATAAACAAATTTTGCCATGTTTGTTGATCTATTGATATACTTAAGTCTTGTTCCCATCTTTCCTTTAACCTAAATAAACCTAATTTAGACATTTCTCCTGTAATTCCATATATACTAATGAAACAAATTTCTTAACAATTCCATCAGTAACCAATTTTTCTAAATCAGTACAGTTCATTAATATAATTTCTGGTCCTAATTTATCTCTCAAATAGGCTCTCAATTGAAAATAACAGAAAAGAGTATTATGAGGAATATCATATCTAGCTCTCAAATGATCAAATGTCATCAATCGATCACTCTCATAACAGTCTCATATTTTACAAATTCCTTTATGATACCATATATTTAAAAGTGGATCATCTTTAGAGAAAGTTATAACTAATGGAATATTTGATGACAGGAACCACCATCATTTTCTAAATTAATTTTATTCCAAATATTAATCAAATGTTTCAATAATGGAGCACCTCTGTCAGCAGTCATCAATCTTGATTCCCATTTATATATAAACTCTTCAGTTTTACTTCTCCAATTTTATTTCTAAATTTCCACCCAAGCTGATTTAATAATCCCTAATAAAGAAGCAAAAAACCTTAATAATCCCTAATAAAGAAGCAAAAAACCTCAATTGTGCTGCCTTGTAATAGTTCTTAAAATTAGGAAGTTGTAGTCCACCTTGTTCATATCTCCATGTTAATTTTTCCATCAATACTCGTGCTATTTTACCATTCCAAAGAAATTTTGGAGAACAAAAATAGGTAAAATTTGAAACAAATATCAAATTCTCTGAAAAATATTCATTTTAATACTCTTCCAATTGAAGTTATAGGTAAATGTACCCATCTCTTCAAATCTTCAGTTATTTTCTTTAAGTAATGGGACATAGTTTAATTTATATAAATTTTTCAATTCATTATCTATACATATCCCTAAATATTTAATCCCATCATTATGCCATATAAATTGAATATCTCTTTGACATTATAAATAATCACCTTGTTCTAATGGCATAACTTCACTTTTATCCCAATTAATTTTATAACTAAAAATTCTTCCATGCTTTTATCAATAGATCATAATATCTAGGTAATGACAACTGTGGTTGAGTCAAATATGCCAAAACATCATCTGCAAATAAACTAATCATGTTCCATTTGGTTTACCCTAAAACCTTTTTAACTGCTCATCTGTGCAAATCATTTGCACAAGAGGCTCTGTAGCCAGTACAAACAAAGCCTGAGATAAAGGGCATTCTTGCCTACTTGATCTAGTTAAATTAAACAATTGAGATATCTGTCCATTAGTTATTATTTTAACTTTAGGGCTCTTATAAAGTGCTTTAAAATCCAATTTATAAAATTAGATCCAAAACCAAATTAAGTTAAAACTTTAAACAAAAAAAACCCCATTCCAATCTATCAAAACCCTTTTCTGCATCTAATGCTACTGTTATACTTAAGTCTCCTCTTTTTTTTGTGCTAAATGACAATCTTGCTACATTTACAGAAGATTGTCTATTTTTAACAAACCCAATTTGATCTGTATTTATTAATTCAGGTAAACAATTATTAATTCTATTTGCTAATATCTTCACTATAATTTTATAATCAACATTCAACAATGAATTGCTCTATATTATTTTAATGGATTTCTCTTCATTTTCGGAATAACTGTGATTTTAGCTGTCGAAAAAGTCTCTGGAAGAGCACAGAAATTAGAAACTTGTTCTATTACTTGCATAAACAAAGGAATTATCAAATCTTTAAGTTCTTTATAAAATTCCACAGGCATCTTCTCCTGCAGATTTATTATTTTGTAAACAATTAAGTGCTTCTATAACTTCTCATTCAGTAAATGGTCTATCAAGCTCATCTTTATCTAATTCAATTAAACTACATTATACTATTAATGACAAATAATTATCTATATTAACATCATCTTATAATAATCCAGAACTATATAATTTTTCATAACATTTCTGAAAAGTTTCATTTATTTCTTGAGGATTAAATATCACATTTTTATTATCCTGTTGTATTGCATCAATTGTTCTAAGAGTTTGTTCTTCTTTTAGTTGCTAAAACTTTAACGATCTCTCACCTAATTCATATTTTTTAGATCTCAGAATCAATTTTTATGTTCTATGTTGATATTGTATATTGTAACTTTTTATTAATGTTTATCTTCCAATGATGTTTTTTAATATCTTTTTCCAATATAGTTATTTCTTTTTCTAATTTATCTATCTATATTCATCATATATTCCTTCTTAATTTTTGAAGTAAAACATTATTTGACCTCTTAAATATGCTTTCAATGCATCCCATATAATAAACTTATCATCCATTGATGTAAATTAATATCACAAAATAATTTAATATATCTTTTTTTTTAAAATCACAAAATTATTTCCTTTATAATAAAGTATATCCATCTATATACTGACTGTTGCTTTTCAGCAAACTCCATTACCATCAATAATGGAGAATGATTAGACATTATTCTTGCTTAATAATCAACATTTAGTACTCTTAAATGATTTTGAGCTGAAAGTAAAAATAAATCAATTCTAGAATAGGAATCAAACTGATTAGAATAAAAAAGAATAATCGCTATCTTTAGGATGAATTTTCCTCCATAAATCAACTAAATTTAAATCCTTTATCAATTGTCATAGCTTTAGCTGCTTTAGACTGAACTGCTGTTCTCAAAGACCTATCAAATAAAGGATACAAACAAAAACTAAAATCACCTTCTATTAAAACATTGTCACATGCATCCGCCAAATTAAAAAAAAGTATCTTGTATAAATTTTTTATTATCTAAATTAGGTGCATAAATATTCAAGAGTCCACATTTCAGAAAATATTTGATAATTCACCATTATACATCTAGTTGCAGGATCCGTAACAACACTCTGAATTTTAATTGGTAAATTTTTCTTCATTAAAATTGCTACTCCCCTAGCCTTAGAATTAAATGAAGAAAAAAATTACTTAATCTGCCCAATCTCTTTTCAATTTCTTTTTCAGTTAAATGAGTTTCTTGCAAAAAAGCTATATCTACCCCTAATGTATTTATACAAGATAATTTCTTTCTTTTTATTGTTTTGCTCCCGTCCAGGAAGAATTCCCGTACATTAACATGCAATTTTGAGCATTACTGTCTGCAATCCAGAAAAAATACCAAAAGATTAAAGACAGTACAGGTTAAGAAAAAATGAAAAAAAAAACAAAACAGAAAACCCTACCCAAAAAGTGTCATAGAATAAAGCACTATCCCCCTCCATTTTACAGGTCATGGTGTTACCACGAAAACTCATGTAAACCGTCAGAAATTAACATAACACATCTCAGGACCCCACGGGAAAAAAACATTAATTAGCCAAAGCATCAGTTTTCATCTAATAAAAAAAAAACAAATAATGTCACTCAGTTTTCTCATCTATGAGAAAAATCAAAAGATAAACTGAAAAATAAAGAAAATAACATATTATTCATTGCAACAAATCAGTACTGCCAGATGGTTGAACATTAGGCAAATTCTGCACATATCCCTCAGCCTGCGCAAAATTTGTAAAGAAGACAAAGTAGCAGGATAATGTAATACAAATTTATAATCTTTGTCATACAATTATATTTAAAAAAAAGGATTAAATTCCTTCCTCCTTTAACAAAGCTTGACTCAAATTTGGATAATTTTTAAAAATCTCCTTCATAAACCAAAGGACCATGTTCCTTCACCCTTCTCACAGCCAAGCCCAAGAGCCTTTCTCTTTCTTGATAATTCAAAACTATGATCAGGATAGATCGAGGCCTCTGACTCAGGAAGGGCTTAGGTCTTAGAGCTCTCAATTAAAATCTTATTTTCAAAATGTTCTTCTCCAAATATCTTCAGAATCCATTCTTGATAAAAACAAATCACCTTATAGTCCCACTTTTTTGACATTATTCCTTCTACTAAAATTTTCCAATATACCCATTTTATCTGTCAATTTTTCATTCATTGAGATTAGACCAGTCAGCGAGTCTTCACACATATTAGATCTTTCTTCAATGCGCTGCACATCATCTTGAAAATTTTCAACTTTATTTTCCAATTTATCCACTGAGTAACATTATTCACCATACTCAGAGCTTTATCTACTTTAACTGTCAAATCTTCTTTGACTTGTTTCAAATCCTCTGAAACTTTACTTATAGTTTCATTCAATAACTTTAAATTATCTTCCAGAGTTGTATTACATTTAATTTGTTACTTAAGAATTTCTGATTCAATCTTGCTTACTTTTTTCTTAACGATCTTTTTCTTGCCTCTTATTTATTCCACTTCTGAACTTGATGCATCTTGACCATTTTCAGACTCTTCTGAGGCTTCTTCCACTGGGATAGTATCACCTTCATGTTCTGAAGTTGACATTCCAGACTGTCCCTTTAAAATTTGTAGAACCTTTTTCATGCCTTGGTGTTCATCTGTATCATGCATGCGCGAAACAGTTTTGAGTTTTCCACCGGCACCGTCTTTGCAGGTCAAAGCAAAGATGGTTACAGAGGACAGTCCCTCACCTGGTTCTTCTCTGGCAGATCCAGAAGGTAATTCAGCAGCCTGCTTCGGAGTCAAGGTGGGCCCAGTTTTTTTCTTATCTTCAGGTCTTGTAATTATTAATTTAGAGGTGTTTTCTTTTATGGCGACATGGTTAAAGGATAGTTAACTGTTCTACAATTACTTTTAAAAAATTTGACTTAGAAAAACTTTGCTAAATAGGCACTTTTAAAAATTAAATTCCATGGGAGTCTTGAAGTTGCGTGTCGTCTCACAGCATCATGTGATGTCCCCCTCCCCCCATCTTTTAATTCTTGTTGCAGCTAGCACCAAAATGCCCTTTTTAGGGCCTAAAATTAAGCTCAGTGGTTTGTTGTCTGTCACTAAGGTGAACTTCCTACCATATAGGTATTGGCAAGTCCTTCTTTTTCCAATTCTGCATAATTACATTCACAAGCCATCAAAGAGTGGGAAGCATAAGCCACAGGTTGTTCTCCCTTTTCTGTGACCTGCAACAATTCAGCACCTAAACCTACTGGTGAAGTATTAACAGCTAGGGTTACTTCTTTATCTAGCTCATAATGGATGAGAACATTAGGACTTGAGGTTAGCAGTTCCTTCAAACGATTTATTCGTCCCTTCATTCCAGCGTGCTTTCGATAATGGTTAACTAAATTCAAGAATGATTGTAATTTGGCTTGATTTGATAGGCAGAGTGCTCTGCGAATGGCTTCGGTCGATGTCAGCGTATCCATTCGGACTCCTTCACTGTTAATTTTAAATCCCAAATCTGTTACTGAGAGTACCATAAATACGTTTTTGTCTTGCATAGATGCACTTTAGCTTCTTGCTATCGGGCTAGGACTTTTCCAGGTTTGTTAGATGCTCTGCGTTGTCACAACCTGTAATGATGATGTCATCGAACATCGAAGTAGTGTTCAACATTTATTCTGTGCAATAATCTGTCCAAACACAGCTTGAAACATCGCTGGTGTTGATAATATTCCACAGGGCATTCTAGTGTAAGTGACCAATCCCAAGTGAGTATTGATTGCTACATACTTTTTCGATTCAGAATCGAAATCGACACTTCAGTTGATATCCCATCCTTGTCACCAATTTGTTGTGCATTTTTTTCCTAAAAAATACTTTCGCACAAGAAGTGTTGTGCCTTATAGTTCTTTATTCAAACCAAAATGGTTCATCCAAGCACCACAATACAATGCTGTTATGTGACATCACACACCTGTGTATACCCACATCTTGTATCTGCACCAATGAAGCAATTAAACATATCTAAGTAATCAAAATGTCCCAAACATCATGGTGCCCTGAAATGAGAGCAACGATGTATAAAAAGTGCTGTGATTTCTACATGATCAACCAAAATGTACATAACCTTTAATAAAATCTGGAATGTGCACTTTAATCATGTGTGAATTGCTTGATTACAAATTTAAAACTGGAGCAAAGGTGCATTTAATGAAAAAAATGTCTTTGTCCCAAACATTATGGAGAGCACTGTTTTGTAGTTAATGTTTTGTAGTATTGATCCAGGTTTACAGTTTTATAAATTCAAAACATGTGCAGTGAACTGGGATTCACTGGTAGGGTGTTGTGCAGATGGCTGGCCCCACCTCCAGGCTCCGCCCTCATCAGCCTACATATAACCCTGGTTTCCTGCCTAAACCAGAAGCCTTCTGAAGACTATTGTGGAACCCTACTTTAGTTATAAGATAATAAAAGCTTTTGTTCTCCCTCCAGGGGTGAGAGCTTTTATTCATGCTACAATTTTATTAGCTTATTCCCTAACGATGGAAGCACTACTCAAGCCAGGTATGCTACTGATAGACCCTGATGCAGCTGAGGAGTTCACGTACTAGCTAGACTGCTTCCAGGCCAACCTGAAAGCAACCAGAGCCATCTACCACTCCGATGAACTCAGGAGGTCCTCACTAGTTTCGAGGGTAGGAACGAAAGGGTATGCAGTCATCAGAGACTGCTTTATGTATGAAGCTGCTATCAAGACATTGAACGCTAGGTACTTGCAGAATGAGGTCCTAGCAAGGCACCAACGCGCTTTACGTCACCAATGGTCAGGAGAGACCATCGACGACTACCTGCTGGATCTGTGGACGCTTGCCAAGAAGTGCAGTTATGAAGTGGCTACAGGCCACGTTCGTGAGGAAGAACAGATTTGGGACACTCTAGTCGCGGGGGTCTGCTCGAGGTACATGAGGCAGTGACTATTGAGTTGGGCAAGAAGAACCTGGCTAGCCATGCCGAGTTGGCCATATCGCTGGAACAGGCTAAACTCGAGAATGACGACCTTGAAGTCAGTGAGCTTGCCCACCCAGGTGAGCCCTTCCAAGGACTGGCTGCTCGTGCTACCATTACCCCTGCCTGAACAGCTGCCACTTCCCTTGCCAAGGAGTGCTTTTTTAGCAAGAGCCAGCATCCCCAATCTCGTGGCCTGGCAAAAGACTCCGTGTGTTCCAGCAGTGGCAAGAAAGGACATTGGGCAAAGGTTTGTTGCACAAAGGGAAGCCCGGGGAAGTCCACAGCCTGCACTGCTCCTGGATCTGATTCCAGCCCCAAGTTGTCTGCCCTGAAATTCCCGCTTGCTGTACAACACGCCAACAGAGGGAGGCGGTGAGGAAGTGGCACGAAAGCTCAGTGGCCATCTTGCCACCACCCAAATTCAAATTTGCTGCCGTCATTGTCGGAGGAAGAAGGACAGCGGCCATCTTACCCATGCAGGGCAACCCAGGATGGTGGGGGCCATTCGGGTGAAGAGCATGGAGTCTCTGGGGAACTAGTCTCGATGGTCCTAGATCAGGACAGACCTCACCAGCTTAGAAACTCTATAGTGACTGTAAAGATAAACGGGCATTCCACTAAATGCATAATTGACACAGGCTCTACTGAGAGTTTCATCGACTTATTGACTGTGCAAAACTACAATATGAAGATGTCTCCTTCTAATTACCACATTTTTTCACACCTCAATCACATTCTATGCATGTACAAAAACATAGTATAGTACATGTCATTCAAAGGATGGGAATTCTGTAAATTTTGCTTGTACATTTTTAATGAACTGTGTGCTCCAGTGCTGTTGGGTCTAGACTTTCTGTCACCTTAAAAGCGTGACCTTGGAGTATTCTGGTCCCCTCCCCCGTAACAGTTCAGAACAGAGGGCCCCTAAAATTAGAACCCATATACAGCCTCTTCATACTGAATATCGAGCCCCCCCCCTTCTTTTCCCGAATCTGTCCCCAGACTGCAATCCTATTGTGACTAAGAGCAGGAGGTACAGCTCAGCAGACCGAGAGTTTATAAAGTTGGAGACTCAGCGTCCACTGGAGGAGGGTTTCATGAGCCCAGCACCAGCTCGAGGAGAGTGCAAGTGGTAGTAGTTAAGGAGGAAAATAAGTCCAGGTTAGTAATTGACTATAGCCAAACCATTAATCGGTACACATTAATTGGACATGGTAAATATCGCACAATATTTGGTCTATTCGACCATTGACCTGAAAGCTGCCTATCACCAGTTGCCAAACCATTTTGAGGACCGTCCATGTGAGGCTAATGGTCGTCTCTATCAATTCCGGAGGGTCCCTTTCACTATTACTAATGGGGTTTCTATCTTCCAGTGGGAGATGGACAGAATGGTGGATGAGTATGAGTTGAAGGCTACCTTCCCCTACCTCAATAATGTCATCATCTGTGGCTACACCTTGGAAGACTATGACGCCAACCTCCAAAGCTTTCTCCATGTGGCATAAGCCCTGAACTCTGGCAGGTGCATGTTCAGGACTAAACATCTGGCTATCCTTGGCTATGTGGTGGAGAATGACATCATTGGCCCCGATCCCGATAGAGATCCCCATCCCCAGAACCACAAAGGCTTTGAGAAGATGCCTGGGTTTTTTTTCCGTCATATTACGCCCAGTGGATCCCTCAACATGCTAAGGTTCACCCTCTCTTAAAGCCATTAATTTCTCCCTCTTGGCGAAGCCCAAATAGCTTTTAACTACCTCCGGAACCACACTCCGAAAGCCACCATGCACATGGTGGATGAGAACGTACCTTTCCAAGTGGAAAGGACTACGCTCAATAGGCAGGCTGATTGTATTTTTCCACAGATGTTACAAGGCCACGAGCTCTGGAATCCATCAGTAGAAAAGGAGGTTCAAGCCATTGTAGAAGCCTAAGGTACTGGAGACACTTCCTGGCTTGTAGATTTACATTCCTGACTGAACAGTGCTCAGTCGCATTCATGTTCAGTAGTGTCAAGAGGGGCAAAATCAAAAATGACAAGATTGCTAGGTGAAGGATCAAATTCTCCACTTACAATTAGGACATCGCCTATTGGCCAGGAGCTCTTAATGACCCTCCAGATGCCTTATTCAGAGGAAGTTGTGCCTCTGTACACACCAGCCAATGGCTCATTTTGCCAAGGCTTGCAATCTGCCCTACTCTGTAGAAGACGTCAGGGAAAATGACCAAGTCTGTGCAGAGTGCAAGTCACACTTCTATCACCCTGCAAAAGTGCACCTGATTGAGTTATCCAGGCCTTTTGAATGGCTCAGCGTCAATTTTAAGGGACCTCTCCCCTCCATGAATGGGAAGATCTTCTTCCTCTCTGTCATTGATGAGTACTCCCGTTACCTGTTTGTCATTCCATGCCCAGACACATCCACCTCGTCAGTTTGAAGGCCCTAGACTCCATTTTCACTCTGTTCTGGTATCCCAGATACATCATAGCAACCGGGCTCATCCTTTATGAGTGACAAGCTGCGTCAGTAATTGCTGATGAGGAACATCGCATCCAGGACTACTAGGTACAACCCCAGGGAGAATGGGCAGGTTGAAAAGGAGAATGCCACAGTCTGGAAGGCTGTCAAACTGGCCCTGAAGTCAAAAGGCCTTCCAGACCCACGCTGGCAGGATGTCCTCCCCATCATCCTCCACTCTATCTAGTCGCTACTATGTACTGCGACCAACGCTTCTCCTCATGAGCTTCTGTTAGAAAGTCAGCATCGGGAGCTACAGTCCCAGTCTGGTGCAGTCCTTCTTAAGAAGCACGCGAGGAGAAGCAAGACTGACCCCCCTGGTGGAAAGGGTGAAACTGCTCCACGCCAATCCCACGTATGCCTACGTGGAGTACCCGGATGGCAGGGAGGACACTGTCTCCATCAGGGACCTGGCAACCGCCGGAACAAAGGGTCCATATCCTCAAGTGCCCTGTGAGCCACGGAGCCCATTCTCAGCGCCCACAGTCGGGACCTCGGGGGATCCGGTTTGAGAGGAAAGTGCTCCCCCTCCATTGTCGAGCTGGAGACCCAGCCCGCCTCTCCTCTCTCACAAGGGGACCAGGAGACCCAAGGCCCCCTGGTGCTAAGGTGCTCCATCAGGATATCCAGACCCCTGGTCTGCTTGTAAATAGCTGTATAAATTTTTTAACCACTCGATCTGAATCCATGTTCTCTGTCTTTATTCACAGTCCCCAAATTCTGCAGGAAGGGGTGAATGCAGTGAACTGGGATTAACTAGTCGGGTGTTGTGCTGATGGCTGGCCCCACCTCCAATATAACCTTGGTTCCCCGCCTAAATCCAGAACCCTTCTGAAGACTTACTGTTAGTTCTCCCCTTAGTGACAAGCTGCTAAAAAGTATTTGTTCTCCCTCTGGTCATGAGGACTTTTATTCATGCTACACACATGGAGGTTAATTTAAAAAAAACACTTCCTTTTCCGATCTATACATCGATGAATTAAAAATGGGAGCATTTTAGTTGACCAATTTATTCCAGCCAGAAATTTGCTGTGGGTTGAATGGCTGCAGGACCAGCTTGTAACAGGCTGGAGACCCCCAACTCCCAAATGAAAACAGGCTCGGTCTGGTGAAGACAGGCTGGCCTTCACGACGCCGCGACTGCGGAGGGGGGTGCGGCCTACACTTGGTGGGGGCGGGGGCATGAACGCCTGGGCCTCAGACCTTGGCCGTGCAAACACGCCTGCCGTCACTCGGCACGCCCATCGCCTCAAAACCACCTTCCCTTCCGCCGGCTGCGGGCCCGAGGCTCACCAGGCCGCGTCCACGCGAGTTCGGACGTTCCTCTCCTCCTGGGACGAGGCCGCCCACGCTCTCGCACCTTCTTCCCCCCTCCCCCCCGCGCACGTGACGGCGAGTGGCCCGGATGCGCCGCTGCATGAAGGCGCGCTCAAAATGGCGGGGGATCCCAGCGGGCCAGGCGGCCATCAAGGTGCCAAACCTTTCATCGGACTCGGGGTCGGGGTGGGGGCGGTTGTTGAGGCGCCAGGAGACATTCGCCTCTGGATGGAGGGGGTGAACCTTCAGCATTCTTTCAGACAACACCAGTTCAACACAATCTTGCTCCCTTTTCATTCACTTGCCCTCAGGAATGGCTTGGACGGTCAATTTAAATTAATCATTTTAAATTTAGGCATCCAGCATGGTCACAGGGCCCATGCTGCCAATTACACATGTGAGAAACACTGCTCACTGATTAAATAATTTGGTAGAGTCAATAGGCAAAGCGATGTAACACTTTTTTTATTGGACGTCCTTCAGATAGGCACACACAGCGAGACTCAACAATCATTTTTATACATTTCTTGGGGTCAATAACCACTCCTTGGATTTAATTGATCTTATTTCAATCTAACAAAAACTAGTCCTCCCCTTGTCTTAAAGTCCGCCTTTATTTACTTCTCCCACTACCCTTGTTTCACCAGCCCCTACCCCTTTTTATTTTTGCCCTTATTCGGTATGGTGCTTTGTCATATGTTCCCATTCTTTTCCAATCTTGTGAGCCAAGTCATGCTTCTTCAGCAACCCTTTGGGCCAGACATGTTTCTTATGCAATCTTGAGCCAGACAGACCCTCTTCTGGAATTTCGCAGACACCCCCAACACAGATCGATATCGGAATCGCTTCCTCTGGGCAACTATTCTTGACACTACCCATAACATTCTGCAGAAACCACACCTTAGCTACTTTTCACACACACAAGGTGGGAGGAAACCAGAGCACCCAGCGGATACAGGGGGATGTACAAACACCTTACAGATAGTGCTGGATTCAAACCCTGGTTGCTGGCACAGTAACAGCATTGCATTAACCTCTATATTAACCATGCAGCCCTCTTGGCTCTCCAAAAAAAGTTGTGCATCATAGGAAAGGATAGAGTTCTCACTGTTTTACATGATCTCTTATCACACAGTTTTCAGGACTGTTTTTGTAACTAATCTAAATCCATACAATCCATTAATTGAGCTAGGTTCATACAAATTAAATAGACTCAATATAGACTGGGGACTACATGATGACAGCAGCTAACTCCAAGCAGTGTGTGAATTGAATGCTGGGCCATATGATGGGATAAACTAACTTCAAATATGCTAGAGATTGAAGCCTATCGCATTGGATTGGTATCAAAAATAGGCCATTTCATGCCAGGCCTCTGCCTGGAGGCTGGCTACAAGTGGAGGGAAAACTTAAAACTTACTTTTTATAGAGCAGCCCTAAAAGTCTGCTCCTGAGTTGCATTCACATTGAGCAGCGCCTCATAGTGCTCTCCAGATCCGACGGAGGCCAGGCGACTGGTGCCGTAGTGCCACCCATCATAAATACATGGCAGTCTTCCCGACCCATAATTCCCCCATGCAGCTGGAACTGTTCTGGGAAACACAGAGTAGTTCCAGCTGTGTGGGGGATTATGGGTTGGGAAGACAATCATTGCTCTGCCTCGTTTTGACCTACTGAGAGCAGCCCCAAAGGCCGAAGTGGCTCAGGGAAGCTGTCATAGCCTGCACTGGCCGCCCCTGACAGCATCCACCAGCCCCCACTGCCCTGAAGGCTCCTGCCTACCACCCTGCCTTGAGGGGTCATGGATGGAGAGGGGTGAATGGGGAGAAGGGTTGCAGGCTGACAGTGTCATCAGCCTGCCCCTAACTAGCCACTAGCAGCGGCTGTACATTCAAGCCAGCCACTGATTATCCTTCCCCAAGAAGGGTTGAATTCGGCACCTAAGCGCTGGCCACAGCGCATTCAGAAAGGTAAGTCTCGAGGTGTAAGGGTGGAGAACCTCCTCCTTTACATTTGGGCATTTTCCTTGCTTGAAAGAGTCTAATGTTTACATGCAGTCAGATACCAGGCATCCAAAACTCTGAGATAAGTTTCAAAACAAAGCACTTTTATTCAGTGAAACAATGAAATCCTAGTTCATTTAATTTTATACAATATTTTTTTTAAGAGGCTGGCCTTAACATTCCTGCCAGTGATTTCAGTGTTTTTTTTAAAAGCTAACAAAATCAGGTATATTCTTTGTGAATAAATGGTTGGGTTCCATTTGTTTTCCTTTTCCTTTGAAGCAACTCAGAACTCAATGACACTGAAGATTGGAGGGTGGTTTGTTCTTGATGGCTGAGGTGATCATTCCTGGCTTCTTCTTTATGGTTATCGGTTGGGGCTGAGCAATGGCTTTGATATAATTGTGCTGAAAGGAAGGAAATCATACAGTGAAAGAGTTTGCCAATTAGTAGTAGTCATTTTATGCTTTTCAATAAAACTCTTGGATATTGGAAACTGGATCTGTTTTATACAAAGACAGATGTATCACTCTGAAGCACTCTGCCACAAAAAACAATGGATTGCGAATGATTGAAATCTTCTGGACAAATATATATTGCTTGGAGTTAGGTAAGGATATGGAGAAAAGGGAAGTAAATGGGTTGAAGTATGGGGAAACATCTGGCCAAAGAGTGTAGTTTATGTAGCAAAGATAAAGATGCACAACCAATGTTTTGGGCTTGAGCCCTTCATCAATCGATGTGGATATGGGTGGGAGGGCAGAAGCAAAAACAGCTGAGAAGTGACGGGGGTGGGGGGTAGCTCTTTGAGTGGGGAGGTAAGTGGATGGAGAGCCGGAGGAAAGGAAACAGATAGGAAAAGAGAGATTGGTGAGCCATCAAACAGAATCCGGACAAATTGAGGTTAATGTTACCAGTCTGAGGGACAACACATATCATAGGTCTCCAGAGAAGCAATCATCTATTACCACTCACTGGCTTCTCCCAGTAAGCAAATTACTACCATATCCTGGATACTGAGAGACAGAACCTTTTTATGGGACCTTGTCAAAGGCCTTCCTAAAGTCCATGTAGACAACATTGTGAAGTTAAGGGTTAAACTGTGTTAAAATATAGGGACCTTGTCAAAGGCCTTCCTAAAGTCCATGTAGACAACATTGTGAAGTTAAGGGTTAAACTGTGTTAAAATATATCACTTTTAATATCTATGCTTGAAAGTATTATGAGGATAATCCATGAAGGAAAATATCTGGTTAATTGCCTTGCATGGTGTGGTTCCAAGGTCGAAACTTGATATACTGCTGACTGCTGAAAGCAATACGCCTTTTCACACCGCTGTGTAGAAGTGGGTTAACTGGGCAATTTACCCAGTTACCTAATCAGGAATCATGTGGTTTGAAAAGGTCGGACCAGGCAGGGGTGGTCAAAATCGACTGGGCTCCGAGACCTAGTTCAGGGGTAGTCTCGGAGCCCAGCTGAGTTCACCCACCAATTCCCTTCTGGTGGTGTGAAAACACAAATGGCTTACCAGGTAAGCTTTGTGATGTCAGTGCCTGCATGTGTGCATCATATGAACCCCCTGACTGACTGACAAGCCTCTGTGGCCTTGGACAAATGAAAAAATTGTACACAATTGCCAGAAATCATTCAATTTCCCTTATTCTTAAAGAAGCAAACTTTAAATTTCTTGATTATGTTTTTTACTAGTAAGAATGGTGACCACATTAAAAAAAAACTTCAGATCATCCTGCACTTGAAAACAGACCAATTTTAGGGCAAAGTAACAACTATGACATTAAAATCATGTATTTATGTGTGTCTTTCAAGAGCAGATTTTATGTGCACTTTAATATATTTTGAACTCAGGCCATAGGAACCACCTGAAATGCTGGCCTGTGGATTGGATTTTGATCTTGTGACTAGTGAAAAGACTATTAGTTTGTAATGGGGTTGAAAAACCGAGAGAGCGACTTTTGCACTTTGGAAAGTGAGCTAAAATCTCTCCAACACTGAGCCCGAGAGGAGCTCACTAAATGGCAGCCAATATATCAGAGACTACCCCTGAAGAATGTCAGAAGCTTTTCCTCATGTGGCTTCAACTTCTTGCAGTGAAACATCAGTATTAATTCAAGCTCAGATGTTAAAATGAAGTAAAATGATTAGTAGGAGAATCCTCACCACAAACGATTAAAAATTAAAGAATTACTATTTAAATTAAATTGCACTGGTTAAATAAAACAAGCTGACTACATGATTTCTGTGGTATATTTTGATTAAGCTGTGTCAGAAACATGAGCAACAATCTGAACCTTAAACTATAAATGTTTCCAAACGTCAGGACAATGTCTCCAATCTCACTATGGTTTGAGGTCCCTCTGCACAGATGACTGATGATCATCTCAATAAAGATCCAAGATAAGTTTTGTCCACTGGAGATAAATTTTTGCTAATATGGCAGTTTCCATGAAACAACTTGAGGCATCTTTCATGAAACAAAATATGCAATGTGTGACAGAATATAGGTATGTTTTTGGGAGATAAATTGGGGCAGGGTTTGTTAGTGTAGGTCACATACAAACACTTTAAGACAGATCTTATTTAAAATACTGGAGCTCTGCCCCATGCTAGACATGTCGGGGCCAACAGTCTCTGCAGAAGCTTTGGAGAGTGCTCAAGAGACTTGGCTGCTGTTTACAAAAAGGCAACAGATGAAAGAACTTGTTGGAGCCGAAGATTGTCTGCAGTGGAACTTGCTGTTCTAAGAGGGTCATGCGGTTTTGGAAGCAGAGAGAGTCAAACAGGTTTTCTCTCTGAGAGAGAGAGAGAGAGAGAGAGAGAGAGAGAGAGAGACACACACACATACACACACACAGATTAGTTCCACAGTTTTACAGTCAGCAGCAGCAGCTGGGACTGGAACAGGACAAACTGGCAAGCTTGTGGAAAACCCCATTTTGAAGATGGGTTGTGAGTGTTTATTTCAGCCTGGTCAAAGCCATTATGGTTCATGCAGGAGGAGAGGACTGGCTGTCTAATGTTTCACTTGGAATAAGAGAAACAAAAAGGCACTCTGTGGTGACCTGAAAGAAAGAGGTTATCATCTGGAGAACCCTGAGGGGGCAAGTTTCGTCTGCAAGACATTGAAGTGGCTGATGGAAGTAAATCAATTGTCGGTGTCCTGGAACAACAAATTTCTCTCTGAAAACCGACAAGAACCTTCCTGAGTGGTAACCATTTACCTTTCAATCACCAAAGCCTGGAGAACTTTATAAATGTTAATTTCTGTGCACAGTATTAAAATTGCCTGCAACCAGTAAACTTGGAGGAATGAGAAATGAGATTGGACTGTGAATCAAAGAACTTTTCTGAACTTACACACACATTACATACATGTGCGCTTAGAATTAGAAGGGATTAAGTTAATAGTGATAAGTTAAAGTGTGATTCTGTTTTCATGTTTAAAGATAATTAAAAACAACTTTTAAAGTAACCATTTGTCATGGTGAATATCTATTGCTGCTGGGTTTTGGGGTCATCTGGGCTCATCATCCAGATATGAAGCTGGAAAGGGTGCAGCAAAGATTCATGAGAATATTTCTGAGACCAGAAGTCTTGAATTCTGAGGAGAGGCTGAATTGGCTAAATCCGACACAGCCTCATGCCAATCTAGTTTAAACATTCCTGAGAAGTACTAGCAAATCTGAGTCCCTGTCACGTCCAGTTGTAACCCATCCCTTTTGTGCAGGTCATCTCTGACCCAGAAAAGATCCCAATGATCAAAGAATCTGAATCCCTGCCCCCTCCACCAGCTCCTCAGCCATACATTTATCTGGCCTGCCTTTCTATTCTTAACTTCATGTGGCTCCAGGAGTAATCTAGAGATTGCTACTTTCAAGATCCTGCTTTTCGCCTCCTTCCTAGCACCCTAAATTCACTCTGCAGACCTCATTCCTTTTTCTACCTACACCATTGATGTCAATGTGGCCATCAACCTCTAACTTTTTATTCTACCCCTTGAAAATGTTTTGTAACCATTCAAGGCACATCCTTGACCTTGGAACCTGGGAGGCAACACACCATCTTGGTCTCTTTCTTGCAGCCACAGAACCTCTGAACTGCCCCTCTATGGAGTCACCTATCTGACTCCATCCTTCCCTGTGTCTCAGAGCCATGCATGGACCCATTAATCTGGCTGCTGCTGCTAAGACTGAACATTATCCAAAATGGTATTCTTGTTACTGCAGGGGATAGCCACTGGGGAACCCTGCACTGTCTGCCTGCTCCATTTACCTTTCCTAGTGATTTCTAAGGAATAATCAGGTAAGTGCAGGGCACTAGAAGCAGGAGAACACCCCCAGCTGAGAAGCCTGCAAGATGACTTTACAGGGAAGGTGATCATGGCAGTGCCCCAGCATGGGCTCAGCAGCTGAAGGATCCACACAGGTTGCAAGAGAGTGATGGCCGATGGACTCAAACCAGGTTGCAGGCTGCTGGAGATTGGCTCAAAGGGATTAAATATTGGGACTGATACACAATCAATAATAACAAAGACTGGAGTTGCAGGATGACAGAGTTTTAATACCATAAGACTTGGACCATGCTCCTGTTCTGGCCCTATCCTAGGACTTGTACTGAGGGAGGGACTTGAGTTACTGCCTTAGAGGATTCTGGGGGGTGGAGTCATACCTATGAACCAAACATAGACACAGTGCCAATAACCAAGTGACAGAAGACTGTGGTGTATCACCACAGGGACCAGGATTCAAAAAAGTGCCAAGGGAAAGAAGGGCTTCTGAAGGGGTCTTGGACTCTGAAAACTTCCTAATTGTATCAGAGGTTTGGATCTGGAAGCTCAGGTTTATTCATGGATCAAACAGGAGGGTATGGGTTCATTAAATGCAAATTACATGACCTTTCCTGGTTGACCCTGCTCTCACTGGTCAGCTCGTGACTCTTCCCTTTTCCCCATAAAGGCTGTCATGCCACAAGCCTGCCCCCAGTTCAAGTCCGGGTCAGTGTGAGCAAACAATACAGAGATGCTGTCCATCTCCTTGCAAATAAAAACCTTCAGTTTCAGTTATTTCAGTCTTTGTGCAATTGATCTTGGATCAGTTTTATTTGCAAGATTTTTTTTGGAACATGGACAAGTACATTAAGTTAGATCGCCTGGAAATCAGCCAACAAATTCGTGCTCTGGTGCTGCTGTTCCTCAGAGCCTCCACAGCAGCTATCCAGGATGATGAGGACAAGCTCCACATGCTATTCTTGGCTACCAGATTGTCCAGGACTGCTAGACATATGGAGCTACAATGGACATCCTGAAGGACCAGTATAAAGTCCAGGTGAACAAGGTCTATGCGCGGCATGTACTCCACTCACGCAGGCAGTGATCCGGGGAAACCTTCAATTACTTCATCAGGGCTCTGCAGGAGCTCGCAAGGGACTGCAACTGCCAGGCTGTGAGAGCAGAACAGTATGCACAGCTGTTGATCAGAGATGCCTGCGTAACAGGTGTCTGCTCTGACTATATGAGGCAGAAGCTACTTGAACAGAGACAACTGAGCCTACCTCAACCATCGAACTGGCAAACACTCTAGAGATAGCCATCCATAATGCTGAATCATTCTCCAGCAAACACATGGCCACCTTGTGGGGAACAGGGGAGCCACCATCTTGGGAAGTGGGATTGCAAGCCCCCTCCCATCCTGAGCTGACCACCACTGCCCTTAGTGACCACCCGATGTGCTACTTCTGTGGGGAGGCTAAGAACCCAACGAAACACTGCTCTGCCAGGGATACCATCTGCTCCAACTGTGGGAAGAAAGGATATTTCGCAAAGGTCTGTAAGTCCAAACAAACCCTGAGTTCAAGCAGCACCGCGTGTGAGCGGGGGCAGCTATCTTTTTTTTTAAAATTTTTTTTATTTTTCACACCATAAATCACATTAATCATGATATACACTATTTCTTTTTCACACATATACAGTGACTTTTTCTCTCCCCCCCCCCTTTCCTCCCAAACCACCCCCCACCCCCCCCACTCTCATCCATTTTAGGTATACAATCTAGGTTGCTTTAAGCCAGTCAGACAATGTTGTCATTCAACAAAATTACACCAGAAATTCTACTGAGTCCATTCTTTTCTTTCCTTCTCCTTCCATCAACTTAGGTAATGTTTGTCCCCGGTAGGTTTTCGCTATTGTATTTAATGTAAGGCTCCTATACTTGTTCGAATATTTCAATATTATTTCTTAACCTATATGTTATTTTTTCTAATGGAATACATTTATTCATTTAAATTTAGTAGTTTCTTCCTTTTAATTTGGTTATGTATTCCATTAATATTTAAAGACATATAGTTCAGCGTAGCCCTTTTATATTTTGTTTATCTTCTCGTTCCGTTTTTCCATCATTACCTTTCCTCCTTTTCCATTTCTGTTTTCTTATTTTCAACTCTTTATAAGACAACATTCCTACAACATCCAACATTTTCCTTATTCTCCTATTTCTATCTTATTTATCCCCAATCTCCCCTTCACCTCCTGAGTTGTCCTTTATCCCTTGTCGGACAACCACATCTCCCCTCTCCATTTGGATTTGCGAATCCACTTGCAAGCGTCAACTGATTTTGCAGTGACCGCTATTTCCCCCCACCCCGCCTCCCCCAGAAAAGATTTCACTTTTCATATGTCACAAAGGTCACTCTTTTAATTCCCTCCTTATTCTCTCTATTCCATTACCTTCCCTTATTAATTCTTGTCTATACTATCTATATTTTCCTCTAAGTACAGATACATTCATGTATGCTCATTGTCTCTATTCACTCTTATACCTCTTTACCCGCATACATATCAATCGTGATCATTTTTACTCTCATTACCCGTCTTCATCCCTCAGTCTATTTTTGTCTTTACCCACATACATATCAATCGTGATCATTTTAACTCTCATTACCCGTCTTCCTCCCTCAGTCTATTTTTGTAATTGTTCTGCAAATTTTCGTGCTTCTTCTGGATCTGAGAAAAGTCTGTTTTGTTGTCCTGGAATAAATATTTTCAATACTGCTGGATGCTTTAGTATAAATTTATACCCTTTCTTCCATAAAATCGCCTTTGCTGTATTGAACTCTTTTCTCTTCTTTAGGAGTTCAAAACTTATATCTGGATAAATGAAGATTTTTTGCCCTTTATACTCCAGTGGTTTGTTGCCCTCTCTTACTTTTTCCATTGTCTTCTCCAGTACCTTTTCTCTTGTAGTGTATCTTAGGAATTTTACTACAATAGATCTTGGTTTTTGTTGTGGTTGTGGTTTAGAGGCCAATACTCTATGTGCCCTTTCTATTTCCATTTCTTGCTGTAGTTCTGGACATCCTAGGGTCTTAGGGATCCACTCTTTTATAAACTCCCTCATCCTTCTTCATCTTCCTTAAGGCCCACTATCTTTATGTTATTTCTTCTGTTATGGTTTTCCATTGTATCTATTTTTTGAGCTAGTAGTTCTTGTGTCTCTTTAGTTTTTTTATTAGATTTCTCCAATTTCTTTTTTAAGTCTTCTACCTCCATTTCTGCTGCTACTGCCCGCTCTTCCATCTTGTCCATTTTCTTTCCCATTTCTGTTAAGGTCATCTCCATTTTATTTATTTTCTCTTCTGTGTTGTTTATTCTTTTTCTTAAATCCTTAATTTCCTGTGTTTGCCATTCTTTAAATGACTCCATGTATCCTTTAATAAGAGCAAGTATATCCTTTACCTTGCCTTTCTTTTCTTCTTCTATTTCCCTGTACTCTTCCTCTTCTTCTTCCTCTGGGTTGACCATCTGTTGTTTCTTTGGTGCCCTTTCCTCCTCTTCTTTCTTGTTTCTATTGTCTTCTGTGGTCTCTTCTTGCTGCAGGTGTTCTGCAGCTGTCGTTGCCGGCTGTGGAGATCGACTCCCCAGCTGGTCCCCCCTCCCGTCGGTGTGTTTTTTCTCATTCGCATCGCGCATGCGCGAAGTATCGCGCATGCGCGGTTGCGCACTTTTACTCGGCTCTGCGAGCCATTTTTGTAGTCCATTATTTACCGACCTGAGGGAGCGGGTTTCTCTCTCCGCAGCGGGCCTCTTCGGACAGGTAAGGCCTTCACCTTTTTCCTCCTTTGTCTTCTCTTCCTCTCTTCTTACCGTTGCTTTCGATTTTTCTTTTTTTGTCGCCATCTTCTTTCCACCTTTATACTCACTTTTCTGTAACTTTTATTTCTGTGCCTTTGTGTTTTCTTTTGTTTTTCCCGACTTTTCTGGAGAGGGCTGGAGTTCACCGTCCGGCCACTACTCCATCACGTGACTCCTCCGGGGCAGCTATCTTTGATGGCATCACTTCCGGGGATATAAGATGGCTGCACACTCACACCACTGAGACCACCGACTGCAATGATGTCACTTTTGCCCTCTCCCTTTTCTTGTGAACAATGATGGGACTACGTGTGCACCACTGGGGCCGCCATCTCGGGCACCATCTTACTGGACTGCCGGCAGCCGACAGAACTCCTCAGACAATGAGCTGACACTTGCATTGGTAACCTAAGATCAGGACAGACCCCATCAACTCTCCAGGGCTATTCAGGTAAACAGCCATTCCACCGCTTGCCTATTTGACAGTGGAAGCTCTGAAAGCTTCATTCACCCAGACACTGCACAACACTACTCCCTTGGGGGTGAAGCTGCGAGTCTCCTTGGCATCCAAATCCCACTCAGGAAAGATTTGTGGCAGTTGAACCGTAACACTGACTGTCCATGGCATGGTATATCGTGAATTTACACTCCTCATACTGCCACAGCTCTGTGCACCCATCCTACTGGGATTAGACTTTCAGTGTAACTTGAAGAGTGTCACCATTGACTATGATGGGCCCCACTCTCCTCTCATGGTCTGCAATAAGCAGTTTTTAAACTGCTCGCCACCCCCCACCCCCATCACGTGGCTGACCAGCAGCCCCAACCCCAATCACTGTGTCCGACATGTGGTCTCTCCACATTCTGGAATTCTCCCTCACCCTTGACTGTAAGCCTGTCACCACTAAATGTTGGTGATATAGCGCTGGCGATAGGGCATTTATTAAGACAGAGGTGAGGACCTCCTCACTGAGGGGGTGATAGAACAGCATACAAGCCCCTGGTGAGCCCAGGTAGTGGTGGTGAAGAGAAGATGGTCATTGATTACTCCCAGACTATCAATAGCTTCACCTGGTTGGACACATACCCCCAGCCCACGTAGCCAATATGGTGAACCAGAATGTACAAAACAAGGTGTTCTCTACCATAGAGCTTGTCTCCATACCACCAGCTCCCATTCACCCCAAAGTCTGCCAGTATACTGCCTTTGAGGCAGATGGCCAGCTTTACCATTTCCTGAGGATTCCCTTTGGAATCATGAATGGAGTCTTAGTCTTTCAGAGGGCAATGGATTGGATGGTGGATGAACAAGGGCTGCGGGCCACTTTCCCATACCTTGACAATGTCACCATCTGTGGCCAAGATCAGCAGGACTTCGATAGGAATCTCCAGAAATTTCCCCACACTATGAAACACCTCAATTTGACATATAATAGAGGGAAGTGTGTCTTCAGTACACGTCGTCTGGCTATACTAGGCAGCATTGTGGAGAATGAAGTCATCAGCCCCGACACCGACCGCATGCGCCCCTTGTTAGAACTTCTATTTCCCTACTGCTTCAAGGCCCTGAAAAGGTGCCTGAAGTTTTTCTCTTATTACACTCAGAGGGTCCCCAGCTATGCGGAGAAGGCCCGACCCACCATTATCCCCCTGTTGGCAGAAGCCCACGAGGCATTCGATTGGATCAAAGCTGACATTACAAATGCCATGATGCATGCAGTGGATGAATCCATCCGGTTCCAAGTGGAGAGCGATGCGTCAGACTTCGCCCTGGTCGCCACACTTAACTAGGCGGGCAGGCCCGTAGCGTTTTTTTCATGCACCCCGAGATCTGACACGCCTCCATCAAGAAAGAGGCCCAGGCTATCGTTGAAGTGGCATGACACTGGAGACATTATCTTGCCGGGAAGCATTTTACCCTGCTGACTGACCAATGAGCAGTCAGCTTTATGTTTAACAATCAGAAGCAGGGTAAAATAAAAATTGATAAAATTGAGCTCTCTGCCTACAATTATGACATACTGTACTGGTCTGGAAATTCAATGACCCATCGGATACCCTGTCTTGAGGAACTTGCGCCAGAGTGCAGATGGATCGCCTGCAGGCACTGCACGACGACCTCTGCCAACCAGGGATCACTCATTTTTATTTCTCTTTATTAAGGCCCATAATCTCCCCTACTCCATCAAGGACTTCAGGACACTGACCAAAAATTGCCAGGTGTGTGTGGAGGGCAAACTGAGCTTCTACTAGCCCGACTGGTCACACCTGATCAAGGCCACTCACCCCTCTGAACATCTAAGCATGGACTTCAAAGGACCCCTCCCCTCCACGAACTGCAACATGTACTTCATCAACATCATCAATGAGTACTCATGGTTCCTCTTTGCCATCCCCTGCCTGGACGTGACTGTAGCTACTGCCAAAAAGACCTTGAATAATCTGTTCACCATTTTCACATACTCTTGCTATGTCCACAGCGACAAGGGTTCGTCATTCATGAGCAATGAGATGCATCATTATTTGCTGCCCAAGGGCATCACCTTTAGCCAGACTACCCACTATAACCCCAAATGGAATGGCCAGGTGGAGCAGGAGAATGGCACAGTCTGGAAGGCAGTACTATTGGCCTTAAAGTCCAAGGGCCTCCCCATCCCCCACTGGGAAGAGGACCCCCCTCCCCAGAGGTGCTCCACATTATCCAGTCCCTCCTGTGTATGACCACCAACGAGACACCTCATGAGAGACTGTTGACATTTTCCAGGAGATCGGCATCAGAAACCACCTTTCCTACCTGTCTGATGTTCCCCAGGCCAGTCCTATTCCTCAGGTACATGAGGACACACAAGTCTGACCCTCTGGTCGAGAGGGTCTAGCTGCTCCACATGAACCCATAGTACGCCTATATGTCATTCCCGGATGGGCGCGAGGACACGGTATCTATCCAGGACCTGGCACACATGGGGGCATCTAGACCCCCCCAACCAGCCAACAGGTACAACCCCCCAGCTCTCCGGGGCCCAACTCCCACCACACCTGCCAACCTGATAGTCAACACAAACTCACCCCCTCTCCCCAGCCCAGCCAAGTACACCGCCAGGCCAACCGGGATGGATCAGTTGAAACCAATGGAAACCGCTAAGGACCCCCAGATGGGGACTCGCCAGTCACAATGTCAAAGAAGACCACTTATGAAGGTCGGCTGACCACACCACACACCCCGGGACTTTCTTTTAAAAGAGGGGGTGAATGTGGTGAAACCACTATTGTACATATTCATTATATGTAAATTACATGACCTTTCCTGGTTGACCCTGCTCTCAGTGGCTGGCTTGTGACTCCTCCCCTTTCTTCCCCATAAAGTCGGTCATGCCACAGGCCTGCCCCCTTGCCTAAATCCTCTAACATGGATGATAAAAGAACATCATTAACTCTCAATATTTCCTCCAAGTCATGCATCAACATGAACAAGAAATATTAAAAAGGTGCTTTTACCAAAAGTTGCAAATAATTTATTTCCTCATTACAATGTAATGTAACAATTAAGATATTCTAGTACATAACCACAGATTGCAGGCAGAACATGTCAGTGGTGACCCTGACATATTTCTACAGTTGTGTGGTGGAACGTCTACTGACCAGCTGCATCACAGTCTGGTATTGGGTTAACAATACCCCTGAGCGTAAATCCCTGCAAAAGGTAGTGGACGCAGACCAGGACATCACAGGGAAAATCCTCCTCACTATAGAGAACATCTTCAGGGAATGCTGCCATCAGAGAGAAGCAGCAAACATTAAGGATCTATTCCACTCAACACATGCTTAGTTCTCGCTGCTGCCATCAGGGAAGAGGTACAGGTGCCACAAAACTTGCACCACCCGATTCAGGAATAGCTGCTACCCCTCCATCATCAGACTCCTCAACAAGAAACTCAATCAGGGTCTCATTTAGGGACTCTTACTTGCGAACTTCATTGATTTTTAAAAATTCTCTTTGTATTGCAGTCAGTTGTTTACATTCATTATCTGTTTACATTTCTTTATTGTTTTTTACATTTATGTGCTATGTACAGTTGGTTTTGCACTACCAGTAAGTGGTAATTCTGCCTCACCCACAGAAAAAAAGAATCTCAATGAAATCAGAATCTGAATATCATATTTAGCAGTAGGGTGAACAGCGAGACAAACTTAAGGGTTTGACCTGGAAAATCCCTATCTCTTATTTACCTGTTTTCATTCTCTTTTTAACAGTCAAAAATTAATACAATTGGTGGGCACTTCTTTATATTGGTATGTTTCTAACTTAGCTTAAACTATTTAACAATTTTTTTCAAAACTTAATGTACTCTAATTAGTCACACTCCATTGAAAAATATTAGTTAAGTGGACCAGTAACCAAAAATTTTGGACTAATAATATTCAGAAACGTAAATGGAAATTCTCTCTTGGCAGCTTGAGATTTTATTTTAAATACAGTATGTGCTGAAGATTAAAGAGCATTACTAAAACTGATCAAATTTTGTTGCAAAAACCAAACTGTTTCACAAATGTTTATATAGGAAAGATAGCCTGTAACTGGTCCTTCCTGTGACTGCAGTCCCATATCAATGCAACTTATCACATTTGTAAAATTGTAGAATTGTAATAGTGCAGATGAGGGCAATATGGCATGTTGAATCTATACTGGCTATTTGTAAAACAATTCAGTTACTCCCAATATCCTTTTCTTTTCCCATAGCCTTGCAAATAATTTACCTCGTGGTTTTAAAAAGCTTTGATTGCATCTATTTTTGTCATCATTATGAGCAATGAGTATAAGATCTTAACAACTTATTACAGTGATTTTTCTCAATTTTTCTTCTATCTTTCGTCAATCACTTTAAATCTGTGTCATTTGAAGCCTGAAGCATTTGCTAATGAGAACAACTTCCATTTACTGTATCCAAGCCCATAATGTTCTTGGAAACTTCCATCATATCTTCATGGAACTTTCTCTGCTTCAAAGATCAACCCAGAAACTCCAATTTACCTTTTTTGTTGAATTTTCTCATCCCTGAATTCTTATCCAAGATATTCTCAGCATCTTCTCCAGAACTTTCATATCCTCATAAGGTATGGTATTATATGCAATACCCTGTCACTATACCCTTTATAGTCTTCGTTTTAAAATCATAACAAATCATGGTGCAACTAGAAGACATTTAGTCACTCAAGTCCTTTTTTTTGGGGGGGCGTGGAAAGATGGCATAGGGAGTAGACGTGGGATTTCGCTTCTCCCCAGCTGAATACTTAATACCCAAATTTTAAAAACTGTCTCTACTTTAAAATTTTTTCTGATAAAATTTGAAGGAATTCTGAAAGTCATAATTAAGGGTGCTAAAGCTCAAACTTAAAAAAAAGCACAGTTTAAAAGAGCAGAAAGTACAGAGGAATTGAGGCCTACCTTGTCGAAGGATCCACAGAGGTTGATTTTGGAGCAGCCAAAGACTCAAAGGATTAATCAGGCGAAGGTAATATTAACACCAGTGCCCTTGACGCAAGGTGGTGCTGCTACCAGCTTTTCATTGCAGGAAGATTGTCCCCACAACCCAGAATGCGCTCCTGGGGATGCGAGGCCTGGTGAGAGCAGGGGCCCCACTCCCGATAGCGGCCGCACGCACGTCGGACTAGTTGCCGACGTGCCGAGCCCAACTGTGGAGATGTCGGGCCTTCGATAAGGAGGCCAGACTGCACTGGGCATGCACGGGACTTCCGATCAGGCCCTGACAATCAGCGCAGCTCTCTCCTGATGGCCCGAACATGTCAGGCCTGCGTGGGTGGGGGGGGGGGGGGGGGTGGGGGGATTCTGACCCGGAGTCGGGAGGCCCAGGCAGCAACGTTCGTTTTGGAGTCAGAAGAAGAGGAGGAGCTAAAGGAACAACTTGAAGAGGATGCAGAAGTAATACTGAAAGCAGCTAAACTTCTTCAAGGTAGGCCTCAAGAGCTTCAAAAACTTAAAAACACTCCTACTCTGCAAACTTTTAAAACAGTGCAAGTGGAGGGAGATACCACTGTCTGTTTCAGAAGAGTTTATACGACGTATGGATAATATGGCTCTTCATGTTACCCAAGGTTTTCAAGAAAGCAAGCTTCAATTTACTGAATTAAGAGGAGAAGTGGCATCGATTAAGCAGGATGTGGTTAAATGTTTAAGAGAAGTAGATGTGGTCCAGGGGGAATTTAAGGATATTAAGCGAGCATTTCGTGACTGTACGGATACTGTAGATCGAAATACTGAACGAATAGACTATTTGGAACATTGTCTTACTGACTGGAATGTCCAGAAGTGTGAATTTTTGCAGAAGATTGATTCACTGGAAAATCAAAGTAGATGTAATCATGATAAAATAGTGGGTTTGCCAGAAGATTTTGAAGGAACGGATCCAGTGAAATCTTTTTGGAAATGGATTCCCGAGGTGTTGGGACAAAATGCTTTTCCGGAAGGATTAGAATTGGATAGAGCACATAGGGCAATACGAAGAAAACCTTTTCCTGATCAGCCTCCATGGGCAGTTCTTATTTGTTGTTTAAGATATCAAGATCGTGAATTAATTTTGCAATTGGCAGTTCAGAAAGCTTGGCAAAATCAGGGCCCTGTGATGATTCAAGGTCGGAGGGTCTTTTCTGTGCAGATTTAAGTCAAGATGTGATAAGACGTCGGAAGGAGTTTAATCCAGCTAAGGCTGAGTTATGGAAGAAGGGATATCGGTTTGCTTTTAGGTACCCGCTGTGTTGAAGGTGTTTTATGGAGATTACCAGACTGAGTTTTTTGATGATGAAGCTGAAGCTTTGTCTTTTGCTAATTCTTTGCTGAATAATTCACATAGTTCTGAGTTGCAGAAAAAACTGAAATCGCAGGGTTCTCCAAAGTGTAATGGGAATGGGAATAGCAGGAAGAATGTTCAAGACCAATATTCGACCTGGAAAGAAGAAGATTCATCTGTCGTTGCAACTGGTGTTCAGGACCAACCTGTTGGTGTTGTGGGCGTGGTAGATTGAATTAATACTGTTATTTAGGTGATGTTCTGAGATATTAGAATATCAGCTGGGGGGGTGGGGGGAGCGGGTGGATGGCACTGCAGCTTCTTAAGTCACCTGCCATGAGTGGTTTAACAACACCCGGTCAGTAAAGGGAGGTACCACTTGGTGTTTTTTTTTTCTTCTTTTAGAGAGGTTTAGAGAGGTTTTTCCCTTTTTTTTTTAGTTTATTTACATTTAGTATTTAGAGTAAGGTAAGGGTTTTTTTTTAATTTCAGAGCTTAGGTGTGTTAGTGGGTTGGTTGTGTTGGGAGTTATTTGTTAAGAAAAAATGACTAAATTGAATTTTGCGACATTTAATGTTAAAGGTCTGAACCATCCGATAAAGAGGAAGTGAGTTTTGGACTATATCAAGATGAAGGTGAATATTGCCTTTCTACAGGAGACGCATTTGACAGAAAAGGAACATTTGAAATTGAACCGAGACTGGGTTGGCATCTTTTTTTAATTCTAAAGCTAAGGGAGTGGCGATTTTGATAAATAAAAGGGTACCTTTTATTTTAGAGTCTATTTTTGAGAATGCTGGAAGAATTTTGAAAGTCAACTGTAAATTATTTTCAGAAGCCTAGACTTTATTGAATTTATATGCTCCGAATGAAGATGACATACATTTTGTTACTGATGCTTTTTTAAATCTAAATCAGTCAAATGAGTACATAATGGTGGGAGGAGATTTTAATTGCTGTTTGGATCCACTGTTGGATAAATCTCCAATAAATTGTTAAGAGAACTAAGATGGCTAAAAGGGTGATAGAATTGATGGAGGAGTTAAATTTGGTTGAAATATGGCGCCGTATTCACCGACTGAGAAGGATTATGCATTTTACTCTGCTCGTCATGAATCATTTTCTAGAATAGATCTTTATTTGGTTTCAGGGAAGGATTGACTGTGGAGATACAAGAGTAGAGTATTGTTGAAGCATTCTTTGTTGTTGATTTCTTGTGAGATAGTGGAGAAGGTTGAAATAACTTATCGTTGGAGGTTTAACGAGATGTTGTTAAGAAAACCTGAATTTGTTTTGTTTTTCAGAGATCAGATTAAATTTTTTTGGAATCGAATTTGGGATCGGTACAAAGTAAATTTATGTTTGCGAGGCCAAATTGTTAGTTATACAGCCAAAGTGAAGAAGTGAATACAGTGCAACTTATGGAGTTAGAGAAAGAGATTGCAGATTTAGAGAAAAAGTTTCAAGAAAAATGCAATGGAAGATAATAAGATACAGCTATCTAATTTGAAACTTTGTTATAATACGAGGCAAACTTATAATTATGAGAGATTGCTTTTGAGATCAAAACAGCGTTATTATGAATTAGGGGAAAGAGCACATCAAGTATTGGCATGGCAGTTAAAGACTGAGCAAGCTTCTAGAACAATTAATGCAATGCGGGGGGGGGGGGGGGGAATTCAGGTATAAACCACAGGAGATTAATGAGGAATTTTGTGCTTTTTATCAGGATCTGTATGCATCTGAAGGGAATGTATATGTTGAACAGATTGATATGTTTTTGTCTAAACTGAATTTACCATTATTGGAAGAGAATGATATGAAATTGTTAGATGCTTCATTTACAGATTTTGAACTTAAAGAGGCATTACAATCCATGCCGATTGGTAAATCACCTGATGAGGATGGATTTATGGTAGAGTTTTATAAGGAATTTCATGATTTGTTGTTTCCACTGTATATGGATGTATTGAAGCAGGCTACAGATACAGGGTTGTTCCCTGAGTCATTTTCGAGAGCATTGATAACAGTTATACTAAAGAAAGATAGAGACCCAATGAAGGTTGCATCTTATAGAGCTATATCTTTATTGAATGTAGATTATAAGATTATAGCAAAAGTTTTAGCAAATAGATTGGCTAATTTTGTTTTACCAAAATTGGTGCATGTAGATCAGGCAGGATTTATTAAGAATATATATTCAGCTGATAATATTAATAAATTACTTACAATAATTAATGCATCAAGAGAGCAATTTTACCAACCAATGATATTAGCGTTAGGTGCTAAGAAGGATTTTGACCGAGTTGAATGGAAATTTTTGTTTAAAGTGTTGGAGAGATTTAAATTTGGACCAATTTTTACCAGATGGGTTAAGGCATTATACACTAATCTTTCTGCTAGGGTGGTGACAAATCGTCAGATTTCTCAGGCATTTACTTTGTTTAGATCAACTAGACAGGGCTGTCCATTGTCACCAGCCTTATTTGCATTGGTTATAGAATCTTTAGCTCAGGCAATTAGTCAAAATGTGAATATTCAGGGTATTACGGTTGGGCAATGGGAGTACAAAATTAATTCATTTTCGGACGGTGTTGATATATTTATCTAAACCTAAGATTCTTTAGAACCTTTTCAGGATTTATTAAAATTTTATGGATCAATGTCGGGGTATAAGGTAAATTGGGACAAAAGTGAGATATTACCTATATCTGATGGGGACTATTCAGATTGTATGTAAATTACTAAATTTAAATGGTCAGATAAGATTAAGTATTTAGGCATAATTGTTGATAAGGAGTATAAGAATTTATATGGTTTGAATTATTTACCCTTGCTAAATAAGATTAAGTCTGATTTAAATAGATGGAAAGATTTAGCACTAACATTGATTAGTCGGGTTAATTGTATCAAAATGAATATATATCATCGTATTCAGTATTTGTTTCAATCAATTCCATGTTCTATACCAGGGAAATTTTAAAAAGAATTAAATATAGTAATACGTTCTTTTTTGTGGAAAGGTAAACTATCTTGAGTATCGATGCAAAAATTGACATGGACATATGATTTGGGAAGCCTTCAGTTACCACATTTTCAAAATTATTATCAGGCAGCACAGTTGAAATTTATTAATAGACTGTTTGATACTGAACAACCACCAATGTGGGCTTATGTGGAAATGGATCAGATATGGGAAAGATCAATACATCCATTGGTATATAAATGGAATTTTCTGCTTTTACAAGCATATAAGCTACCCGTATTGAGTCACTTGTTTAAACTATGGAGTAAGTGGAATCAATCCTCAATGTATGTTCAATTAAAACTCCATTATATAAGAATCAGTTAATTCTCTTTTCTATGCATAATCCTTATTTGAAAGATTGGGATTCAAAAGGTTTGGTATTAATTGAGGATTGTTTTGAGGCAGGTTCATTTCTTTCATTTGATACGCTTAGAGAGAATTTGGCATAGTAGGCAAACAATTCTGTAATACATTGTTTGCCTACTATCAGGTATATGATTTTTTAATGAATTGTTTTGGTTGGGAAATGATATTGCCAATGCAATCGAAGTTTGAAATGTTACTTATGGATAAAGGAAAGAAAGGATTTATTTCAGAAATGTATTCGTTGCAGGAAAAAATGAAGAAGGTAGGGGTATTTAGAATAAGAGATAAATGGGAACAAGAGTTAGCTACGTCTATTTCTGAGGAAGAATGGTCAGATTTGTGTTTACATAGTGTTACAAAATTAGTTAATGTGCGTTGTAGTTTAGTTAATTATAATTTTCTCCATCAGTTATATTTAACTCCTGAAAAGTTAAAGAGATATGGTTTTAGTGATTCAGATTTGTGTTTTCGGTGTGAAGATCAGACAGGTACTTTTGTTCATTCTGTGTGGAATTGTGTAAAAGTTAAGCCTTTTTGGGAAAAGATTATAGAGTTTTTGCGAGATTTACTCCAAATAGATTTATATGTGGATCCATGGTTGTGTTTATTAGGTTATATGAATCCATTAACAGCACGTTTGGATAAATTTCAGATTGTATTTATTCAATTGAGTTTGGCAGTGGCTAGAAAATGTATAGTAGCAACTTGGAAAATTGATATGGAGTTAAATATGCAAAGATGGCATAATGAAATTCAATCATGTTAACGTTTAGTAAAAATTACATATAATTTGCGAAATAATTTTTTTTTAGAAAATGTGGACTCTGTATTTTGAATATATGAATCTGGATGTTAAGTAATTTTTAATTTTTGTTATTGGTGAATTGATATATTGCAACCTAACCCACTTTGTTTGTTTATAAATACTTTTCTCTGTGTATGTTAAGCTCTGAGGGGGGGGGGGGATAGTGGGATAGTGGGGTGGAGGGTGGGGGGTATAGGGGGTTTTAGTTAGATGTTTTTTTTGTATTTTATATCTGTATTTAAAAAAAATTAAATAAACTTTTTAAAAAGTCTTTTTTTTTGGCCAAAATATGGAACTAAGAAGGTTACCCCATCTTCAAAGGGAGATGCAGCATGAAACCTGCCCTTCACCCCACTGTGCTGAGCATCAATTACTCACTTTACACGAATCCCATTTTTATTCTTTCTTTTCATCAACTCATCCCAAAGTTGGAGCTCAGTCATTTATTTGTCATTTAAGTGTTCATACAGACTTCTTAAATATATATGATAACACAAAATCTGACAAGTGTATCTTCACATTTTAAAGGGAAACTAGGGATAACCATTGAATCACATTTTTGGCAGCAAGCCTGCAGTTAATTATGAACTTTAAAAAAGTCTCTTTGCAACATCTACAGTTCTGATTCTACTGTCTTAGAAATCTGCTTTCCCTTAATCATTTTAATTACAAAGGCATTAAAAGTCCTATTTACATTTCCTTTTGGAACTACATGTTCTGAAAGCTTTCCACTCATGTGATCATCAAGTCAGAATGAAATACATTATGCAGCATTCTAATCTACTCCTGCATGAAAAAAGACTGCATCCTGAAATCTGACAATTTGTTTGAAATGGAAATTGTCTATTCTATAGTTGGAAAAGAAACAATCAAGAAATACCATTGGTTATGCTGAATAAGCAATTAATAATAAAGCACAGGAGAAAGAAAAAGAAAGCCCATTAATGAAAGAAAGCTTTTGCTTGCTGGAGAAAGAAAAATCCTATTTCCCATCAGTATCTCTAGAAAGAAAAATCCTATTTCCCATCAGTATCTCTGGAAGCAGAGTGGAGAACATTGCAGGCAAGTTTTCACCGTTTTCCTTTTTCCATTTACAACATTAACATTTACCTTTGCTGGTTTATTGACTGTTTTTGCTTATGTTATCCATGGAGACCATGTGGAGAATCATCAATGTACAAAGTTATGCTATAATTTTTACTTGCTCAGTGCTTAAAAGTGTTTAAGTTCTGGCTATAAATGTTTTGGATATGGAATAAAGAAATCATTGATTTACTAGTCAGTACCATGAAGTTTTTTCTTTAAGAGCTGTCCTCTGAATCTCTTGCCATTGACTATCCACACCTTCACCTACCCGTTGTTCCAGCTTCATCCGCGCTTTATAAAATGACACCGAATCTGGATTCTCCATCAGGATTTCATGTTGGATGCGTTGGAATTTCTCCTTATCATCTTCCTCCTAAATGAATGTGAGTCACATGTAATTTAAAGGAATAGTATATCCTTCCCAGCAACATTCTCCTCTCTTAAAGGTAATTAATTTTGTTAAGGAATGAAATCCTATTCTTTGATTACAAGCCATTTACAGCAATCCAAGCATCATACTTTAAAAAATATTCTTTTTGCTCTACATAATTTTCCTGTATTCTTCTTCCAACTTCAGATTTGAACTTATTATACACTTGGTTTTCACTGGTAAACTTTAAGGCTTGATTGAAGTAGTAAAGGTGTTCAACAGCTACATTAATCTATGAAACTCTCCTTCCATCTGTGCAGCATGCCAATGTCTATTCTTTTACTTAGATGGAACCCATTTGAACTGTATAAGCTACCCTATTCTGAAAGATGATTCCCTTCTTGAGAATTATATTGATTCCTATTCCAAAGCCTTACCCATGTGTAATGTTTAGTCACAATCAAACTTTTCAAGCATGGATAGAGTTTTTGAAATTATTATTCAGTTCATCCCTTAAATTCTTATATTTATTTTGACATGTCTATGTTGTACTTCTATGCTATTTCTTACCATGTAGATGACAACATTTAATTCCTAAACTGTTCATTTCATTATTTTATCAAACTAGTATGTGAGTTGCTCAAATTATGCACCAGGGAAGCAACATACCATTTGTTGTTCTGGTGTGATTTGCATAGAATTCTAAATGGAAACTCAGAACTTGCTTTTCTCCCACTTTTCTCAATAGGTGGTTCCATTGTCCCAGTTACAAAACTGTAAGATGTACAAGTATAATTTGTATTTAGCCCATTGAGTCTGCTCTGCCATTTGAATCTGGCTGTATATTTTTCCTCTTAATCTCATTTCCTGCCTTCTCCCTGTAACCTTTCACACCCTTATTAATCGAGAACCTATTTACTTCTGCTTTAAATATACCCAATAACGGGTTCCATAGCTGTTTGCCAATGAATTCCACCCTGTGGTTGAAGAACTCCAGTGAGTAAAAGCCCAGATCCATCCAGCACTCTTGTACTTCAATCTTCTTGTCTTTGGGATCATTCTTGTAAACCTCCTTTGGGCACTCTTCCAAAATTGCTCACAATTCTCTAAATGATCTGACCAATGTCTTATAAAGCCTCAGCATTATATCCCTGCTTTTATATTCTAGTCCTTCAAAATAAATGCTAGCATTGCATTTGCCTTCCTTACTATCAACTCAGCTGGCAAGTTAACCTTTAGGAAATCCTGCAGTAGAGCTCTTAAGTCCCTTTGGACCTCCTCTTTTGGAATTCTCTCCCAATTCAGAATTTTAAAAGTGGCTGGCTTAATGAAGGGTTGCAGCCCTTCTCTTTATTCTCACTGATGCTGCTTGACCTGCAGTGTTCCTCCAGCAGATTTTGTGTTGCTGTAGGAAATGAACAATATTGAACTTACATGGCAATATTAAAGGGGCATAGTTACAATAGGTAGAAAAGTTATGATTTGGGGAATAAACAGAAATAAGATTAAGCATGACATTGAAGGAAATGGGAAGTGAGTAGGAGTGTGGTTAGATTCCAGAGAATTGTAAAAAAATTAAGAAATAAGAATACAATATAATTGCAGTGTGTATGTCGGGTGATTAAACAGGAAGTTGGTATTAGACTAGAAGAGTCATTAAAGGATGTTGAATTGACTGCGACAGGATATGCAAGTGTCTGGGGTAAGCAGGAGAATGGTATCAAGCAAAGGCTGGATGATATGACCTGGGCCAAATAGCTGGTCTTTGTTGGACTATTCTAATATTATATAAATCCAGAAGAAGGTAGACAATCCACTTACTAATGATATCATTCTGAGGTAGGGGACCAAGCCTGGTCGGATACTATCTAATTGTGGTGCGAGTTGAACATCATCAGAAATTAGAAAGGATTCATTGTACCAAATATCAAACTCTGTAAAAAAAAACAAATTATGATTAATGTCGCCAATTTCTGCCATTCTTTGTGAACTGCTCTTTTGCACTAAATGTTGAATCTGTTCATTTCTGAGGCTTAACCAGGACTGTTGAAAATAATTGCCGAAAGGTTAGTTACATTTATTCCTGGAAAACAGAATGACTCTTGGTCTGGCATGCTAAAGAGCAATACTTTTTGTATTCAAGTAAGCTTATATAAGGAAACATGCATAAAGATTTTTAAAAAAATCTTCCATGACCAATCAGGATTATGAAGAATGGAGGTGTTGAGAAAGGTTTTGGAGAGACCAGTGAGATGAACTTGAATAGCTGATGTGGGAATTGGAAATGAAATTGCATTGGGTGAGTGATGGGGAGAGGAATGATCTTTGAAGGCGAGGAAAAAGAATTGGGACAGGCAATATGGGTGTGTGTGGAATAAATTAGTTAGAGACCATTGGCAGTTAGAAGGGAAAATGGATTATTTAGATTCCCCAACATTGGTCCAGTTAACATCAAAACTTTTTCCCCTGAAGAATGCCTTTATCTTCGGTTTGAGAAATGCTTTACTCTCAATGTATGCCTTATCTGAGTGGTTGAACCCTAAGTAAGGAACATCCAAATAAGTGTTGCATATCCCTTGAAGACAATGCATATGTTCAGTGCACTAGTACATGAGATGCAAGAAAGTTCAAGTAACAATTATGATCAAATCTTCTACTCCAGCCTGAAATTATTGTTTATGCCTTAACATTTGGGCATCTCTGACCTCAATGATGATCACATGAACCAAACGGCAGATTAACTATATCATTATTTTTCCCTCAGTCTAGCAACAGGGTACTTGAAACAATTAGAATAAGAAGTCCTGTCCTTCTATCTCCCCAATTTTAGCATCCAGCTGATATGAAAATAAAAATCATTTTTTCAGCCATCACCATTTCATCTCTCTTTGTCATTGAGGGTGGGGACGGTGTGTTAGGTTGATGCAGATGATCAGAGGAGATCATTTAATTTGATTATTGCATGCACTCCCTACTTGGTACCTTGACACAACAGAGTTCTTTCCTTTTCAGGATGTGTGAGGGCTGCTGACAGATCCAATGTCTATTTCTAGATTGGGGGACAATATAAGAATGTAAGTACTGAAATTATGTTGTGAAGTATAGTGCACTATCATTCATATTCAGAAAATTACATAAATTCTGTTTGGCAGACTACATGAGAGAAAAGCAATATAGAATAGGGATATGGTAGAGAATTAGCATGTAGGAATAGGTTGGAGCAAGCAAAATAGTGACTTAGTAATAAAGTGGTTATGGTGTTGGATATACAATCCTGGAAGCCACAATCTTACTCCGTGGTAGGGAAGCACGGTAATGCTATTACAGTGTCAACGACCCAGGTTTGAATCCAGCACTGCTGTAAGAGGTTTGTATATTCTATCCTTGCTTCAGTGAGTTTCTTCTGAGTGCTCTGGTTTCCTCTCATTCTCCAAAAACATAGAGGGTTTGTAGGTTAATTGGTGTATTTGGGTGGCATGGGCTTGTGGGCCTAGAAGGGCCTGTAACTGTGATGTATGTCTAAATTTAAAATTTATTTTAATAATATAAATAATACCAGAAAAATAAAATAACCAAACTAGCCACTGACCTTTTACAAAATACAAGGAAATAGGACAACTTTACTTAATGAAGAGCATCTGTGGTTCCACAAACTCTTAAGGTCCTCAATAAAGAATAAATAATCAGGATACTCAGCATTGTTTTTCACTATTGCCTCAAGAACAAGTTGGAAAAATGAAAGGATGAGGAGCTATATGTTCTTCATGAAAGCATTTCTGAAATGCATAAGCAGCACCTGGACTGGTATGTAAGTACCATTGATTTGTGTGAACTTCATTTGATTTAGCACACTATGATGTGTGGATCAATGGATGACTGGTGTGTATAATGCACAAGCACTGGGGATCTTATGAGTATTCAGTTTTGGTAGGTAGTCAAAGATTTTCCTAAGTTTGTGGCCAGTTTTGTCAGTACATTATTTTCATAAATTCTGTGGTCAGTTTTCTGAATTCTGAGTTTAGCTCTGGTACTTGGCCAAATAACATTTGCCAATATTTTGCACTTTGGCAACGATGATTGGCCTTGCTGCTGTGAGTTTGAATGTAAAACATTTGGTTTCCCAAGATTCATGGACATGGGGAGAAAATTCCTTATTGATGTTTATGGAGTAATGGTAGTTGGGCTATCCAACTGAATCATCAGTTTAGTGGCTCTGAGCTGTTTTCTTTTGGCAATGCATATCCTTAAAGTTCAAGTTCAAGTTTATTAATTATCCAATTGTATAAATACAGCCTGACAAAGCAGTGTTCTCTGGTCTTCAGTGCAACACACTGCAAACACACCTATAGACATAAAACACGTACAGACAAATGATAGATAGGCACAGTCCTTGTATATAAATATTAAAGAAATAAATATTATTGTTAAATAAATAATTGAGTCATGGACTCACTGCCCGTGGGAAGAAGCTGTTTCTCATCCTGGTAGTTCTGGCTCTGATACTCCTGTATCGCTTCCCCGATGGGAATAGCTGAAAGATGCTGTGTGCAGGGTGGTAGGGGTCTTCACTGATTTTGCAAGCCCTCTTTAGACAATTATTCTGGTAAATCCCATCAACAGGTGGGATGGAGACCCAAGTGATCCTTTCTGCTTGACTTATGGTCTTGTAGCGGCCCGCTAACTGCGACAGAACCCAGTACACAAAATGGTCAACGAATGTGGAGACCACACAAACCCTGCAGGGGCCAACGACCTTCATCCAAAGTGAACATGCGCATGGTGGGAAACGGCAAGCAATGGCGGGAAAACCACCCAGTTGGAAAGCGGCACTACCATGACGTCACTCATGACGCCAGCAATGAGGAGTGAATATAAGCAGAACTGCCAGTACAATAAAAAGTCCTCGCTTTGACTCTTTATGTGTGTGTCATTTTTCCCTCAACCACAGTAGTGTGCATGCTATATAGGTAACCCATACAGATCCAACTGGCAGTTGGACCTGAAAATGACGGAACAGGCAGCTCTCCAGGTGGTTTCATTGAAGCTGCCAACTTTCTGGGCATTGCAGCCACACGTGTGGTTCGAACAGACTGAGGCCTAGTTCCACCTTTGACAGTGACACCTGCTACTACTTCACGGTGAGCTCGTTCAACCAGGAGACAGCAGCAAGGGTCATCAATTTCCTATCTCAGCCTCTGGAGCAAGGCAAATATGATGCCCTCAAAGAGCTATTAACCTGCACCTTCGGGCTCTTATGGTGCAAACGTGGCACCTGATTGCTGCATATTTGATGTTTGTTGCATGTTTGAGGGACAGGGCCCCATCTGCACTCATGAGAGAATTTCTCGCCATTGCTGAGGGACACAGGTCTTGTCTGCTCTTCAAGCAGATTTTCCTGGAGCAGCTGGTCTAAGATATCCAACTCTTGCTCACTAATGAGGACTTCAGTGACCCCAGGAAAGTTGCAGCCCGGGTGACGTGCTATGGAGAGCGAAGAAAGAAAATGGTGTCTTGGTTGAGCAGGTCGCTAGGCCCCACACACAGCTGGCAACAAGGCAAAGACAGAGAGGTAAGTAGACACCCAGACCCAACAGTATTGCTATCATTATCAATGATGGGGTGTGGGGCATCATTGATGTCACTCACCCTGCGTGTTTCAGGAAAATGCCATGCCAACCATTATTGATGGCTATGGTGGTTGGCCAACGTGACAGACTTCTCCATGCGTGGGACTCTCTGTCAGGAAGGCACTTCCTAGTGGATACCGATGCCAAAGTAAGTGTCCTTCCCACCCCCCCCCCCCTCCGCCTATGACACCCAGAATGGCAAACCGGGACCAGCACTGAGGGCAGCGAAAAGCATCACCATATGAACATTCAGCACCCTCACTGTCCCCTTCTGCTTCAGCAGCAACCAGTTCACGTGGACAATCATGATTGTGGTGATGCAACCACTCCTAGGAGCAGACTTGAGCCCACTGTCTGCTGATGGACCTTAAAGGGCAGCGATTGGTGCAGGCCAGGACTTTTCAAACCACGCCCCTGGGGAAGCCAAGTGACCTCAACTCCATTATGGAGTCCGACAACACATTCATGCGGATCCTAGTGGATCCCTTCAATTGAGGTGCCACAGTTTTACACTGCTGAGATGAAGCACGAGGTAAGGCATCACTTCCTCACTGAGGGCTCCACACCAGGACGCGCCGCCTTCCCCACGAGAAGCTCACCCTCGCCAAGGGGGAGTTTTAAAAAATGGAAAAGCTAGGGATAGTTTGGCATTCTGACAGTCCCTGGGCTTCCCCCTTCCACATGGTTCCAAAGGCAGCAGGATGGTGGAGGCCATGTAGTGATAATCGCTGTCTCAACAAGGCTACCACACCCGACAGGTACCCCGTGCCCCACATCCAGGAATTTATCACTAACTTTCAAGGGCATAGGTGTTTTTAAAGGTCAATCTCATCAGGGGCTATCATCAGATCCCAGTCCGTCCCAATGATATCCCCAAAACTGCTATCATTACCCCTTTTGGACTTTGAATTCCTGAGGCTAATGGATGCGGTGGGTCGAGATCTCCCATTTGCATTCATCTAGTTGGACAATATTCTCATCGCCAGCTGCAACAACTGGGAGTACACGGCCCACCTGAGGCAACTGTGCACCTGGCTGCAGGAATTTGGGCTAACTATAAACTCTGCTAAGTGCCATTTCGGGTTAGAAACTATTGACTTCCTGGGGCTTGCGATCAACAAGCACAGAGCAAAACCCCAGGCCGAAAATGTAGAAGCCATTTTGCACTTTGCTAAGCCCCGCACAGTGAAGGGATTGCAAGAATTCCAGAATGATTAACTTTTATTACTGACTCATACCGGCAGCGGCTCACATCATTCTCCCCCTTTTCGCGCTCATGGCAGGGAAGAGTAAGATCATTACTTGGGACAATGAGGCCTCAGAGGAGTTCCAGAAGGCCAAAGACATTCTGGCCAATGCCACCCTTCTGGTTCACCCAGGCCAGAGGCACCAAACTGCTCACACAGTAGACACCTCCAGCACAGCAGTAGGGGATATACTGGAACAACTCATTGAAGGGCATTGGGAGCCCCTAGCCTTCTTTAGCAGGCACCTCTGTCCACCCAAACTCAAATACTGTACTTTTGACTGGCAGCTATTGGTTTTGTACCTGGCAGATAGGCATTTTCGGAATTTTCTAGAAGAGATGGAATTCAAGGTCTTCACATACCACAAACCGTTGACCTTTGCCTTCCACAAAGTGTCTGACCAGGCAGCAGTGACCCCTCTCATACATGTCTGAATTCACCATGAACATCCAACACATCACGGCAGCATGGAGGGGGCAGGTCTTTGACCTGGTGCACCCAGCCATCAGGGCTTTTGAAAAAATGGTGGCCAGTAGGTTCATCTGGCATGGATTCCGAAAACAGGTCAGTCAGTGGACCAAGTCCTGCACACTCTGCCAGACATCCAAAGTGCAGATGCACATCAACACGCCCCTCCAGACTTTCCAGCCAGCGTAACATTGGTTCAGCCATGTCCATATTGACATTGTAGGGCAAGTGCCGGTCTCTCATGGAATGGCCGGAGGGGGTCTCTCTGGCCGATACAACCACCAATACCTGCGCCAGGGCATTAATTAACACCTGGGTGTCGAGGATCAGAGTCCTGAACATATGACCATAGAGGGACACAGTTCAATTTCGGGGCTCTGGGTGGTACTGATCAAGTTGCTGAGAACCCAGCTCCACCATACTACAACTTACCACCCTCAGGCCAACGGGTTGGTGGAGTGGTTCCTCAGGTACCTCCTGGGGTTCTGCACTGTGCTGAAAGAGGACTTCAAATTCTCTGTAGCTGAGATGGTATATGGTGCACCGTTGTAATACTGGCGGAGTTTTTGGCCATAGCCAAGGACCCAGAGGACCCCATGGCTTCATTGACTAAGCTGAGGGAAAAAGTGGGCACCCTAGCACCTCCGCAGCCTCTGCAGCACAGTCAGGCCAAAACCTACATCTCCAAAGATTTAGAAACCTGCGAGTACTTTTTTGTGTGGAGGGGGCACAGCGAACACCTCTAAGGCTGTAGGAGGGGTCATATTAAGTAATTAGGCAAAATGGGTCGACATGTGTGCTGGACATCGTCAGAAAGGAAGAGACTTTCATGATTGACTGCCATAAATCAGCACATCTGAACATTAGCCAACCAGTCTTTCCACAGCCCCCATGTTGCAGAGGTAGGTCACCGAAAGGGGTGAACAGTGCTCTGATCACTGGCTCTGTGGGGTGGAGGGGGGGGGGGGGGGGTGGTCGTATACCGGGATGCGACCGGTACATAAAATGGCTGACAAACACGGTGACTGTGCAGACCCCAGGGCGTCCAATGGTCTTTGTCCCAGATGACCACCCACATGGTGGGAAACAGCGAGCAATAGTGGGAAAGCCACCCAGTTGGAGATCGGCACTACCGTAATGTCACTCCTGACGTTTGCAGTGAGGAGTGAATATAAGCAGAGCTGCCAGTGCAATAAATCAGTCTTCAACTTCGACTCCTTGTGTGTGTATTTTTTTCCACACTTCGCAGTAATGTGCATACTACAGTCCTATGATTGTCCTCCAATCTGATGCTCTATATAGCAACCCTTTGCTTTGTTTTTCACTCACAATATATTGACTATCATTCATCAAAAATGGATCACCACATTTTCAAGATGTATCTAATCTGTTAGAATTCTTTCTCAATGGTTTGGTTTCCTAGTTATTTTGTTTTAAGAGCATTTGTGAAATTTTTGGGTTTGGACTCTGAGGACAACAGTAGATAGTTACTATAACTACACATAGATGTCAGATCTTGGAATTTAAGGCACCTCTGGCGACGATACCACTCTGTCTGACAACACGATTGGATCATATTGTTGATTATGTTGGGAGGGTTCCTTATATTAAATGAGGATTAACAGGTGGCAACAACATCAATGGTACATCAATTTGGTGTTTTTCTTTGGGCTTTATTTTACTAAAGATAAATCTATCCTATTTAATTGAAAGTCTGATCAAGTATTACGTGACTTTCTTATAATATGGTTTCCTGTCAGAAAGCAGGTTGTTTCCACACCATCTCGGTGGTTCCGTTATAAAGGTTAAGCACTAAGAATATCACTGAATAAAATGGAATCAGGAAAGGAGCAAATATTATACCTAATCAGTATCAGTATGACCTACAATGAGTATATTTTGATGAATACTTTCAAGAACATTTTCTGACATTACCAAATGTATTAACAGCAATCTTGTTTATTTCGCTTCATTAGACATATTTACATTAGTTTTTACCCTCTGTCGAGATAAGATTCCATTAACAGTGCTGGGAAAAATAATAAGTAAATCTGTTTTGATTGAGGGAGGCATGTTTATGACACTGTCACCTTTTTTTCAATTTTCTTTAAAGTTATTTTTAGCCAATGAAGTTTCACTGAAATGACAGACACATCAACAATTTAGTACTGCTAATGGGTATCATTCATTCTTGATAAATGAAGCCTGGATTTGTTCTCCTGGCTATTGAATCATGGCACAGATTCGACCTCAAAGGCTCCTTCTTACCTGTCAGCAGCCGCAGCCTGCATTGATCCACCAGCTTTTGGCAATACTGCACCTCCACTCGCAGGTCTCTCAATACATCAAAGTCATGCTGGTATTGGCGTTTCAGATCCTTCAGCTGAATGATCAGGTTGAATTCATCTTCATCAACTATAGGCTCATCTTGTTCATTTATGTATTCACCTATTGTGTGAATAACACTGCAAATCAAAAAGGTTTCAAGCATTTTAAAACTATGATGTATTTTTTGAAAATGTTGTTTTTCATTTGCATCAATAACAAATACAATAATCATGCAGAATAATAAAATGATGCAAAAGGAATACATAATTTTATATTTTCTTCCCCTACCCTCCTCCCTCCCTCCTTCCCCAAAAAAGTAAGAAAAGAAGGAAAAAAGCCTGCCTGAATGTATCATATATCATTCATTGATTAATTGAATTTCAAATGTACAATTATAATCTTAAACCTGAAATTAACTAGGGTGAGTTGGAGTGGGAGCAGCAGATGCCGTAGATGAACTCTTACCAATGAAATCCATATAAGGTTAACAAATCTTATAATATTTTTCTGGTTAATTCCGTAAATTATACATTATTTTCTCTAATGGTATACAATTTTGTAATTCCATTTTCCATCTAGTCAACCCTACATTATTGTTTAGTTTCCACGTTACCGCCATACATTTCTTTGCTCCTGCTATTGCTACACTTAAATACTTCCTCTGATAAATATCTAACTTCAAATCATGAATATCCCCTTACAAAAATTTTTTGGGGGTCATTCAGAACTTGTATCTTCATAATTTGTTCCAGTAAAATACTTATAGCTTCCCAAATTTTCCACTTTTTCACATTGCCATACTGCACGTAAAAAGGTTCCTACCTCTTTATTACATCTAAAACATTGATCAGAGAAATTTGAATTAAATCCATGTAATTCATATGGAGTATAATATAATTGATGTAAAAAATTAAACTGTACCATTTGATATGACATTAATTGAGTTTGTTACACTTTCATAACATAGTTTTGACCATTCTTCTTCTTGGGTTTGTATATTTAAATCTCTTTCTCATCTCAATTTAGATTTAAATAGATATTTTTTCTGCATAGTCTCTTGCAATTTTATATACATATTAGTAATAAATCTTTTAATAAACATATCAGTTATTAAATATTCAAATTGACTTTGTTCAGGTATTCTAAAATTCAATCCTAACTTACTTTTTAAATATGATTTAAGTTGATAATAAGAAAAAATAGTATTATTTGGCATGATACTTGCCTTTTGATTGGTCAAAAGTAAAATAAATCCAAAAAACAATCCTTTACCTTTTTATTTCACAGTTATACCAAATATCAAAAAATGAATTATTAACTGTGAAAGGAATTAAAGGATTTTGCTTTAATAACATTCTAGCTATTTGATAGTTCTTCATTCCTCTTTCTACATGAATTCCATTCCATACTTTAAGTATATGTTTCAAAATTGGTGTATCTATTTTCCCTTTCAACAGTTCTTCTTGCCATTAGTACAAAATATGTTCGGAATTATTTTCTCCAATTTTACTCATTTCAATTTGTACCCATGTTGCCTTTTCACCAATCTGATAACAGGAAGACAAAAATCGACATTGAGCTGTTTTGTAATAATTTTTAAAATTAGGCATTCATAGTCCTCACGATCATATTTCCATGTTAATTTTTCCAATGCCATCCTTGGCATTTTGTCTCATCAAATAAATTTTCTTTCAATTTTATTTAAATCTTCAAAAAACATTGTTGGTACAAAAATTGGTAATGATTGGAATAGGTATTGTATTCTAGGAAAAATATTAATCTTCACACAACTTATCCTTCCTATTAAATAAATTAGTAAATTCTTCCATCTTATTAAGTCTTCTTTAATTTTCTTCAAAAAAGGTATATAATTTAATTTAAATAAAGTATTCAAATTCTTATCAATATTAATTCCTAAATATTTAACTGCCTCCTTCTGCCATTTAAATTTTGTCATTTTATTAGTTTGAGTATAATCAATCTCAATAATTGGCATAATTTCACTTATATCAATATTTACTTTATAACCTGATATTAACCCATACTCCACCAATCATACATTTACTTTTTTAATGAAATTTCAGTTTGTAAGATATAATATTACATCATCTTCAAAAAGACTAATTTTATGTTCTTTATCTTTTATCTTAAAGCCCTTAATCTCCTTATCTCTGCTTATCACCACTGCTAAAGGTTCTATAGCTAACGCAAATAAAAAAAGGTGACAATGGACAGCCTTGTCTAGATGATCTTTCCAGTAAGAAATGTTTTGATATTTGTCTATTTGTAACTATTTTAGTCTTTGGGCGATTATATAATGCCCTTCTCCAATTTATAAAATTTATTGGAATTCCAAAATCCTCAATTCTTTAAATAAATAGTCCCATTCTAATTTGTCAAATACTTTTTCTGCATCTAAAGCCAAAGCTACTGATGATATTTTTCATTTTTGAGCTACATTTAATAAACTTAAAAATTTAACAATATTATCAGTTGATCTATTCCTGATAAAACCTGTTTGGTCCATATTTATCAATTTAGGTAAATGTTTAGCTAATATATTAGCTATTAATTTAGACAAAATTTTATAATCTGTATTCAATAATGATATTTGTCTATATGAAGATGGAAGCAAAGGATCCTTCCCTTTTTTTGGAATGACTTATTAATGATGCTTTAAATGACTCAGGTAAATCACAGGAGTCATTCATTTAATCTAGCAATCCCATAAATATAGGGATCAATAACTCTTTAAATTCTTTGTAAAACTCCAGAGAGGAACCATCTTCTCCTGGAGCCTTATTATTTGGTAAAGACATCAATATGTTATATAATTCTGTAACAGTAAAAGAGTTTGTTAATTCAATCTTTTCCTTAATATTTAATTCTGGCAATATATTTTGTGATAAATATTCATCTATTTTATTTCCATCCTTCAAAGATTCTGATTGATAGAATTTCTTATAAAATTTCATAAAAACATCATTAATACCATGTGCTTTATGTTATGTCATGTTTGAACCCCCCACCATTGTAAATAACGACAGCCACAACATCAGTGCAGACTAACTCAATGCTTTACTTATTGCATACTTCAATCATTACTATGAAGCATTCAGTATAAATCAGTTCTCCATGTCATCGTATACATGCAAAGATGTCATAGTCAATACTCTTCCCCCTCCCCCACCCAGCATACAGAATCTTTGAAATGTTCTGGGGGGGGGGTGTGGTTCATTTGGATCTTCGGAGAGGGATGTTATCAGTTGGGGCACTTTGTTGTTGTAAAGGAGCTCTAGGCATGATTTGTTCTGGTTCATCAATCAGGATATAACTGGGTGGTGGAGAATTTGATCTTGGCAGTCTTTTCGGAGTTAGGGTGCGAAGATCCAGTGGGCTGCTCGCCTGTGCTCTGGTTTCAGGTGCCCTTCTTGATGGTATCTCCTCGATCAGTGGTCTCGGCCCTTCTCTGTGTCCGTCGATGTGTGCCACTTCTACTGGCAGCCTGATCGGCACCTCACTGAACACACCATCTTCTCCATCTTCGGGTGTCATTGTTATGTCCACTAGTCTTAGTTGGTCAATGTGTCTTTTCCATATCATGCCCCCCATTAGGATGTGATATGAGTATGGGCTGAGTTTTATCAGGACTATTTTCTGCATCCAACGTTCTGCTTCTCTGTTTGTACTGGGATGGTCTGGTGCAGACTATATGGCAAATATTATTGTTGCACATTCTGTTGATGCCAATAGCGGGCCATTGTTGGAGATGAGTTCAATGAGTAATCCATATGATGCGAAAACCCCTCTGAGTTATTCAATGGTCTGACCCCGCAGTCGTATTTTCATACAAATTACAATCCGCCATTTTGAGTGTGCATCGACTACTATCAGGAAATTCTTTCCCATGAATAGCCCCATAAAGTCTATGTGGGCCTGATTCCATGGTTGTAATGGCCATTTCCATGGGTTTGCTTCTGCCTGAGGTGCTTTGGGTTGTGCCTTCTGGCATGTACTGCACCTTCTGACTGTGCACTCGAAAATCTTCTCCTAAGGATGGCCACCAGATGCGCATCCTGGCGAGTGCTTTCATACACATTATCCCTGGGTTGTTATTGTGTAGTTCGGCCAGGACATCTTGCTGCTACTTCTTGGGAATGACAGTCTGGGCTCCCCATAGTAGGCATCCTTCTTCGATGGACAGTTCACCACATCTGGTGTAATAGGTTTTCATTTCCTCTGACATTTCCTGATCTTCTGGCCAGCCATTGTTTGTGAAATAGAATAGTCTGGACAGTATTATATCTTTCTGGGTTTCCTTATTAATCCCCCTTTGCCGTTATCGGAAGTTGATTTATTTCTGTTGCTTCTGATGTCCATTTTATGATTGTTTCATTCTGCTCCGTATCTGGGAGTGGTCAGCGGGAGAGGGCATCTGCATGGTTATTCTGTGGCGCTGGTTTGTGTTTTAAATCAAAATCATATGCTGTCAAATAGCATCGCCCACCTTCGCTATTCCTTTTTCTCATCCCAATATTAGACTCAGTGGTTTGTCTGTCACCAATGTAAACTTGCGTCCATACAGGTATTGATGGCTCATCCTTCTCTTTCCAATTCAGCATAGTTCCACTCACAAGCAGTTCGTGATTGGGAGGCGTATGCCACAGGTTGTTCTCCCTTTTCAATTTTCTGTGACAGTGCGGTGCCCAATCCCACGGGCGACATATCTACTGCCAGTGTTAGTTATTTGTCCAGATTGTAATCAATTAAGACATGGTTACTGCTTGTTAAAACTGTTGTTAGTTCATCAACGGCTCGTTTGGTTTCTGTGTTCTAGTACCATTTCTGATTCTTCTTAAGTAGATCATTCAAGGGATTACATAACATAACATAGACATGTATCGGCAATAATGGTTTACTAGACTCAGAAATGATTGTAGTTCTGTTTTGTTGGTCAGTTAGGGAGCATTCCATACAGCTTCTGTACCCATTTGAACTCTTTCCTTATTGATGGTGTAACCCAAATAGGTCACTGATGGTGCCATGAACACACATTTGTCTTTTTGTAGTTAGATGTTTGCCTGTTATAGTCAATTCAGAATGATATCTAGGGTAGTTAGATGCTCAGTGTCATCCCTGCCGGTAATGATGATGCCATCTAAGTAGCAGCCTACTTTGAGTCCTTGCAGTAACTTGGTGGGGGGGATATATATTTTTTTCTTTGGGGGGAGGATTGGTTTGTTTTGTTTACTATGTATTTGATATACATTCATAAATAAAGATTGAAAAAAAAGTTCTGATTTGATTTTTTTTCCTTTATTGTGAAAAGTACAGGTCTGGGTTTGCAAAATTTGGGTTCTGCTTTGGGTTTCACAAGTAGTTTGGCTCGTACCCCATGAATTTTTCCCAAACCATTTTCAAATACTGTGCCGTAACGTTTTAAAATTGGAGCCAGTTTGGGTCCATGGTTCACTGCAGGTGTTAAACCTGCTTTTCTTTGTTCTTTTGGCTGATTATCTTCCATATTTCTTGCCAATCCAGCTGAAGGTTGCTTAACCAATTGCGACCGAGCAATGCTGAGGTGACCCGATTCCTCTTTTATGGCTATTATGGTTCTCAATAATTGCTCTGTCTTCAATTGCCATGCTAAAACTTTATGGGCTCTGTCTCCCAATTCATATTTTTGTTGAATTTGCCTTATATCTCTCTCCACTTTATGAGTTTGTATTTCATTAAATTTCAATTTTAAATTCCAATATTCTTTGTTTCTCGTCATTCACTTGATTTTGTGATTCTTTTTCCAACTATGTTATTTTTTTTCCAAATAGTTAACTTCAGACATATATTCTTTTTTCTAACCTTAGGTGTATAACTTAATATTTTCCCTCTTAAATAAACCTTCATAGAGTCCCCATCCTCAAATTTATTGGTTACAGTGTTCATTAGTGTCTAGAAAAAAAAATTATCTGCTGTCTTATAAATTCACAAAAATCTTGCCTTTTTAACAATGCTGTATTAAAACTCTATTTATAACCTATATTTTGCTCTTCTTCCAATGCAATTAATATAACTAAAGGTGAATTATCAGATAATATTCTTGCTTGGTATTCAATCTTTCGAATTCTTGCTTGTAGTTGAGAAGAGATTAAAAGCATATCTATCCTTGAATATGTCTTATGTCTAAAAGAATAAAATGAGTAGTCCCTAATACCAGGATGCATCTTCCTCCAACTATCAACAAGTTTCATTTCATTCATAAAATTCGTCACAGTTTTAACTATCTTGCCTTTAACTATAATTCCACCTGATCTATCCAACTTCGAATCAAAAGTAAAATTAAAATCTCCTCCCATGATTATTTTCCCCTTTGCATTGGCTAATTCCATAAACACATCTTGTATCAATTTTCCATCATCATTTAGTTATTGTGAAATGTGATGATGACATACAGATTTATGAATCACCATTAAAGAGAGTTGAATGAAGCTGAGAAATGGACATTAAAGTCAGAACTATCTAACTCCATCCACAACTATTCAATATGCATGACAAGTATATTTAATGTTTTTCCATTAATTTCTAGTCAACATTCAGTTTATTAAAATTAGGCATGCTAAATATATCAACTTAATTCCTTAGTGAGCTAGTACACCAAGTGCTTATGAAACATTTTGCAAAATATTGTAGCTACTGCAAGCAGATCCTGTGAACTTGCCATTCACACATATATTATTGTGCTTTCTGGTTAGGCTATTTAACTAGTGGTTAAAAATAAATTGCAATTCTATTTTAATCTAGTTTTATAAAATAGGGCAATGAAGCAATCAGTTAATCACAAAAATCCAAATGGTCAAAGATTAATTGAAAGAGAAAAATCCTGTCATTTTGTGTCATGACTCTAATCCCAGACAAAAATAGTTGACTCTCAATTGTTCTCTGAATTAGCCCAATAACCCACTAAGTTGCATCATCAATTCCTCAAGTAAATGTTGTGCTAGCCTTGGCATTGATGACCATAAGAATGACAAATTATAATTTTCATCAGGTTTAGCAGAAAAGGAAGCAGTGGAATGACTTTCAGAATCATATTACTGCCCTTCACATTAACTTACTCTTCATAGACTGTGGAATCAAACCTGGAATCTTCTAGTGCCTGGTTCTCTGAATTTGTACACTCTCTTCATGACATTACCTTGATCTTGTCGTTCCTGTTTCTTGATATTGAGTGATCGGTTAGTTATGTCAATCTCTTCCTTGATGTTGTTGATTTGCTCAGTTAGTTCCCTCATGTTCTTCCTCTTTTCATTGAGAATATTTTTATTCTCAATGAGAATGCGATTAATCTCACGTCCTTTCTCTGCCTTGAACATTTCAAACATCTCTGACTTCTGTGGAGGAGTGCTAAGGTAGCAAAGTGTAAAACAGAAATCAGAAAATAAACTAGAACAAGGAACAAACCCTGACTAAACAAAATAATATTTATGATAAGGATTATTTTTTCTTTGTTTTGCTGTATTTTGCTTACTTTATCTCCAGAAAGTGTTAACTTTGCTCTGGTACAAATCAATTATTTGTCTGTCTTTATCTTTTTGTACACTATCAGTAGAGATCAATGGATTCTGAGCAACTGCTGGTATACTTGCTCATTCTTTATTCAAAAGATGCTGTGGAAAATACTCAGCACCCTAATCATTCAGCACAGATTAACATATAACCACAACTCTTTTTGATGTTTTGGCCTTATAAACACATAATGTCTATGCATTTAGGCACAAGGGAAGAGTAAAATCTCAAGCTATCTATAAACCCTCCTGTGGTGAATCTGTGTTGTGCTGTCAGTCGCTGTGCTTAGTCTGCTTTACTGACATTGGTTGTGCATTATCTCTACCATTAAAGACACTCCCCTTGGGTATAACTGTGTATGCACCCATTGTCTTTCAATATTGTACCACTAGTTTCTGCTAATAAAAGCCATGATTCCTGGTTACACAGCCTTCGTCTTCTTCATTAACTGGCACTTCAATTTTATTAGCAGAAATGGATGCAGCACTCAAGCCAGTGCGGCTGATAATCGACTAGTCTGCCCCAAGGGCCAGAGAAATCTTCAACCACTGGATTGCTTGTTTCAATTAGTACATGGCTCAGAACAAAGTGGTCGATGAGGCGATACAGTGGGGCCACCTGAATTCCCTACTGGGTGAGATCCCTTTTACTATAACGTGAGGAGCTACGACTCTGGCTATAGCCCGGGAATGACTGACCGCTTACTATGTGGCGCCATGGAATGTGGTACTTGCTCAACACCAGTTGCTGACTAGATGCCAGAAACCCGGGTAAAGTGATGCTGCCTATACACTGGCTCTCAACTCGCTGGCAAACGAATGTGATGTCGGGGCAGTCAATGTGGAACAACACCGCAATGCTTTGAAGCTGGATGCTTTTGTCAATGGAATCTACTCCAATTAAATCTGTCAGAGGCTACTAGAGACAGAGCCCCTGACCTATGGCCGGGCAGTCACACTAGCCAAAACACTGAGAAGTGCCATACAGTCCAGCGAAATGCTGGAAACTCAAAAGGAAACATCCAGGAGTGCTGGAAAGCCGAAGGAGAGAAGGGGACGAACCCCTGGCAAATGTGATAAGAGCTGGCACCCCAGACAGAAGTGTCCAGCTCGATTTGCTACTTGCAGCTACTTTGGAAAACATGGCCACTTCGCTAAAGCATGTAGGGTGAAGAATACTCCCACCAATAAGAAGATGAAGAGAAGCACCAAGAAAATTTATCCTGGAGCTGCTGGAATGGAAGAGAACTATGAAAGGGGGGGAATCTTCAGACGATCCCGTTGAATCGACTTCAAGTAAAGGCGAAGTGAGATCAACACAAAGTTCCCCTGTGACGGCTCAATTGACTGTAAAGCTTGGGGGTTGTTACAGACCGGAACAGTCGACTATGAAAGGGAAGGTGAATGGTGAGACTGTCGATTGCTTAATTGACTTCAGCAGCACTGACAGGTACATTCAAGAAAAGGTGCCAAAGCCTTAAATTTGTGGACATATCCAGCGAACCTACGGATATCGATGGCTTGTAGTGAACTTAAAAAAACTCTAAGGGACAAGTGTAAGGTTACTTTGAACTTGCAGGGGCATTGTCTTGCTGATGTTGGGTCTTGGTAATGTCTGATCTCTGCCCTCCCATGTTACTGGGGTTGGATATTCAATCTCAGATGAAAAGTGTAGTGTTAAATTTCGATGGGCCACTACCCACACTTACCATTCCCCGCACTAATTACTGCTGTCTGTTCACACTAAAGATCAAAGCTCCCTCCCTGTTCAGTAATCTATCTCCCGAGTGTCGACCAATTGCCTCTAAGAGCCGTTCTTACAGCAAAGAGGACCGTGAGTTTATTAAAGCTGAGACTCGGAAGACTACTTAAAGAGGGGGTGATTGAACCCAGCAGGAGTCAATGCGAGCCCAGGTGGTAGTGGTGAAAAATCACATGAAGAAATGACTGGCTATTGACTACAGCTAGACAATTAACCATGATATTAACTTGGATGCCTACCCTCTGCCACGCATCAATAAAATGGTTAATCAGATAGCTCAATATAGAGTGTACTTGACTATTGACATTAAGGCAGCTTACCACCAAATCCCCATTAAAAAAAGCGAATGACCCTATATGGCATTCAAGGCTATACCAGTTTAAAAGGGTACCTTTTGGAGTCACTGACGGTGTGTCAGTGTTTCAGAGGGAGACGAATAAAATCGTTAGAACGTATGAGTTACAGGGTACGTTCCACTATCTGGACAATGTCACTATCTGTGGGAAGACCCAGATTGAACATGATAACAACCTAAAAAATTTCTAGCGACAGCTAAAGAACTCAATCTTACATTTAACAAGGGTAAATGCGTTTTCAATGCAACAGAACTACCCATTCTGGGCTACATTGTTCGCAAGGGTGAAATCCGCCCCAATCCTGAAAGAATGGCTTCCCTTCAGAAGTTACCACCTCCAGACTCAGCAAAAGCTCTTAAGAGGTGTAAGGGATTCTTTTCCTACTACTGCAAATGGGTACGTGACTACGCTATGAAAGCACACCCCTTGTTTGACACAAAATCTTTCCTTCTCTCTCCAGCAGCTCTGAAAGCTTTTGAGAGAATTAAAACTCATATTGCCAAAGCCTCACTCTCATCCATCAACGAGGATGCTCCGTTCCAATTGGAAACTGATGCCTCAGATTGTGCCGTAGCAGGAACTCTTAATCAGTGGCATTTTTCTCCCGCATGCTAACCTTACGCATCCGGCTATTGAAAAAGAAGCCAAGGCTATCATTGAAGCTTTTCACAACTGGAGACACTTTCTAGCTGGCAGAAAATTCACCCTAATCATTAATCAGAAATCTGTAGCCTACATGTTTAGTACTAAACACAAAAGTAAAATTAAAAACGAAAAGATTGCACACTGGTGAATAGAACTCTCAACTTACAATTATGAGATCTTGTACAGACCTGGCAATTTAAATGATCCCTCCAACACATTTTCATGAGCTGCTGCTGGTGCACAGCTGGAAGGATTAAAGGAGATCCATAGCAGACTGTGCCACCCAGGGGTCACAAGATTCTTCCACTAAGGCTAACAACCTTCCTTACTTCCTCGAAGAGGTCAGAAAACTGACTAAAAGCTGTCCTGTTTGTGCGAAATGCAAACCGCAGTATCTTAAAACTCCTGAGGCCACTCTCATCAAAGCAACCTAACCTTTTGAGAGGATCAGTCTAGATTTTAAAGGGCCGTTACCTTCCAACAACAAAAATGTATTTTTCCTTACTGTAATCGATGAATATTCAAGGTTTCCCTTTGTGATACCCTGCCCTGACATCTCAACGACATCTGTCATTAAGGCACTTGACACAATTTTCAGTATTTTTGGTTTTCCCAGTTACATTCACACAGACAGAGGCTCAGCATTTATGAGCACAAAGCTGCGCCAAGCTCTGTTACGCAAGGGGATTGGCACCAGCCACACCACGAGCTACAACCCCCAGGGCAAAGGGCAGGTCGAAAGGGCTAATGCCAGACTGGAAGACTGTTAACCTCGTGTTAAAGACACATGGTTACCCTGTTACTCGGTGGTAGGTGGTGCTGCCTGAGGTGCTACATTCTATTCGGTCCCTTCTATATACAGCAACAAACCAAGCACCTCATGAATGTGTGTTTACTTTTCCTAGGAAATCAGGAACTGTGTTGGACTGGCCAGCCTGTCTATCTGAGCCTGGAATCGAACTGCTGAAGAGACACACTCGGATGCATAAACGGACCCTCTAGTCCAGCTAGTTCAGCTACTGCACACTAATCCCAATTATGCCTATGTTAAATTCCCAGATGGAAGCACAGACACTGTACTCTTAAGAGATCTGGCCCCGCCTGGTGTACCCCTTCTGCACACCCCTACTCAGAGTGATCCTAAGAGGTTGGATGCACCACCCCAGCCTGTGACCCCTAGTAAGCATTCAGATGGCCAAGCTGAGGCCCCACTGCCTCACGGTGGTGATTCTAGAGCGGGTCCAGAAGTCCTGCCATCTCACACTACAGGGAACTGTATCAACACCAAGGTTGTCACTCATGCAAAACTACCACCTGTCCCGATAAGAGGGTCTTCTTGTGTTTTTAAACAACCCCAGAGGCTCCAGTATTCATAAACCTCATTATATTCTGATTGCTCTGATAGTTACTAACCTTGTTTTGGCTATGTCAGTAAAGTCTCAATGCCATTTATTTTATTGTTGTATTATGCTTTCAGTATATTTGCTTGCCTGCTTGAATATTACTTTAGCAGCTGTCTTTTTAATTTTAACCCTACTTCTGCTGGGGGGAGACTGTGGTGAATCTGTGTTGTGCTGTCAGTCTCTTGCTGTAGTTAGTCTGCTTTACTGACATTGGTCGTGTATTATCTCTACCACTAAAGACACTTCCCTTGGGTATAACTGTGTATGCACCCATTGTCTTTCATTATTGTACTACTAGTTTCTGCTAATAAAAGCCATGTTTCCTGGTTAACTACACAGCCTTCGTCTTCTTCATTAACTGGCCATCACCTCCTCATTGCTTTTTCACCATTTGTGGAAAATATTACAAATCTGGAATATGCAGATGATACAATAACATTTGATGAAATCACAGTTAAACTTAATTCTCTTTTTTTTTCCATTAGGAATCTGTGATCATGAGTGAATTCTTTCCCCCCTCCAAACTTGAAAATGCAGAAGTTAATTTAGAATTCAATTATTAAGGTAAAGTATATGCAACTTTATTCAGCTTGTTTTCTCAAAATGTAATTCTGCAAATCTTTGGAGCACTGTGGTTAATCCATGCTACACAATTTTTAATGCTAATATGGGGTAAATGAGTCATCCAGCATGGAAACAGGTTGTTTGGCCCACCATATTCGCAATGACCAGTGGTATTAATCTAATATTCCAGCACTTAGCCTGTGGGCTTCTATGTCTATGGTGATTTAAGTCACATCTAGATACTTCTTAAATACTACTGAGTGACTCTTTATTCCAGTTCCCTCTACTCTCTGAGTGAAAATGATTTTTCTTGGATCTCCTATAAATCTATTATCCTTTACCTTAAATTATGCCTTCTGGTATCAATTTATTCACCTCTGATTAAAGTTTGCTGAATCTACTCTATCTATATCCAGTTTGCTTCTCTATCTAAAAAAAAGTGCTATCTTTGCTCTGGTATAAATCAATAGATGATTTGTCAGTGGAGACTTAACAGTTTAAATCAGTCCTTTTTTCGTTCCTTAAGCCCCTCAATCATTTCCCTTATTAAACTTCTCCATTCTGGGGAAAACAGACCTAGCCTCTCCTCAAAACTGCAATACTCCATCCCAGACCATATCCTGGTGAATCTTCTCTACACCATCTCCAGCACATTCATATATTTTCTATAGTGTTGTAATGCATGCAGTACTCCAGCTAAGGTCTGACTAATGTTTTATGAAGTTGGAGTATGACCTCCCTCTTTTTATGTTCAGTTCATGACTAATGAAAGCCACTATCTAATATGTGTTCTTAACAACATTATCTACCTCAGATATAACTTTGAATTTGCATGTCAAGGCCCTTTGTTTCTCAAAACCCCCTATAATCTGCTCATTCATGGTAAGTGTCCTAGTCTCATGAATACTCAAAATGCATCAGTCACATTTATCAGGATTACACTCTAACCGTAATTTCTCAGCCCATTTCATCAACACATCGGTATTTATTCCCCAAAGATGCACTGAAGTTTTTTATAGCCAAAGAAGGATATTATCTGCCTCCATGAGATATTTTGCATTCACTTGAGAGATTAGAAGCACTGTTTAGGATCTCAAAAATTCCTTAGATGATGCCAAAAATGCTGTTACACCCACTATTCATCTTCAGGATCATTTTCTAACTTATGCATATGGGACGGCACAGTTAGCGTAGCAGTTAGCGTAACGCTGATACAGCACCAGCAATTGGTTCCAGGGTTTGATTCCTGTGCTATCTGTAAAGAGTTTATCTATTTTCTCTGTGTCTGTGTGGGTTTTCCCAGGGGTCTCTGGTTTCCTTCCTCTGGGGTTGTAGGTTAATTGGGTGGCACAGGCCCGTGGGCTAAAATGGCCTGCTACCATGGTGTATGATTTAATTTAAAATAAAGTTTTTGTTTAACCACTAACCTAACTTTGTTTTCCCTGAAACAGAGATTTTCCAAGGACTAACAGCATTTTTGACAGACTGTACCACACTAATCTCACCTACACCTTACATTTCTCTTGCTGTATGGCATGGAGATCACCTGTAGAATTTTAGTGACCTAAAAGGTAATCACGAGGACCATATGAGGGCAGGTAAAGAAGGAGTTGTAACTTAAGAGAATTCATCCATTCAGAGGTTACAGGAATCAAATCAATGGTCACAGCTGGACCTCTCTGGAAAATCATGCCAGTTAGGCAACCCTCGCTAAAATCCATGTCCTCCCGCCATTGCAGCATCCATTTTGACAAAGCAGGATTCTCTGAGGCTGAGTTAATGCTACTTCGATTGCGTATATGTTCCGTTCAAGGCTGGGTCCAGTGTTTTCAGCGATGAGGCGAAGTGATAGCGTTCTCTTGAGATTTTGCAAAGATCAATAGAAAGTACACACTGAAACAAAAGTAGTGTTAGATGAAGAAATTCAATGGGAATCTTGCATAGAAAACCTTAATTCTTATAAGACTTTAAATAAAATGAGTGAGTGTGATATACGATAATATTTCAAAGCCAGTGATGAATAGACATGAAATTTCCAGGGGTTTTGCATCGAAAATTTCCTTAAATCCTATTTACCTAGACCTGGCCTCTTCAAGTTTGGCAACTGATTCTGACAGTGCAGAATCAGCACTAGATGCTTCTTGCTCTCTTGGTGCTGTTTGTTTTGGAGAAACATCAGGAATAGGTTCCTTCACTTGGAGTATCATTTCAGGATCCTTTCCTGCAATGGAAGCAAGTTCCTTCTTGGTAGAGCTAAAGTAAATACAAAGTGGAGTATTGTTGAATAGTTGTTTTTCAGATTTTCAGGAAAGTATACAATAGAGTGCATTAAGGCATGTTATTGGAACCATTGTTTTTTTTTGATACATTAATGACCTGGCTGTATATTGAGAAAATAATTTCAAAGTTTGGAGATGATACAAAATTCAGAAATGCATTACACAAAGACAAGAGACATAATAGAATTAGAGGAAGTCATGGACATACTGTGAGAATATTGTGGCATAAAATTTGCTATGAAATGATACATACCAGTAACAATAAAAGTTGAATGAGAAAAGGCAACATAATTGATTGAAGCAAAAGAGGTCAGTGACCTGAGGAGTGGTGGCAGTTAGAATTAAAAAAGAGGTGAGGGAGCAGCTAGAATCTTATTGGAGGAAGAAGCTGAGTATCACTATAAAAGTGAGGGACTGTGTAGTCATCGTTGGAGTGGACTGAGTCAGAGTAGTAAGGCTTTGGCTCAACAGGCTTCGGCGAGAACAGGTAAGAGGCGAGGGATAGTGGGAGTTGAAGTAAGAAAGGGCCACCTTTTTCAAGGAACAAAAAGGATTCAGCACAGGAAAGGGCAGGTTTTATATATCATATATTTTATTCCTTTAGTCATAAACAGTGGGAATGGAAGCCAAGGCAGGAGAATGCTTTTCTTGCTGAATCAGAGAAGCCACTGGTATCCCTGCTTACTTCATCTACGAGAGATGCATCCAGCTGCATCTCCTGAAAAGACAAGTTAAGGAATTGGAGCTGGAGTTAGATGAACTATGGATCATTTGGGAGGCAGAGGCGGTGATAGACAGGAGTTACAGGGACACAATCACACATAGGAGGGAGGAGGAGGGTAGATGGGTGACAGTCAGGAGAGGGAAAGGGAACAGGCTGGCAGTGCAGGGCACCCCTGTGGGCGCCCCCCTCAATAACAAGTGTACCAATTTGGATACTGTTAGGGCGAATGACTTACCAGGCACAAGCCAAGGCGATCAGGTCTCTGGCATGGAGTCTGGTCCTATGGCTAAGAAGGGAAAGGAAGAAAGAGGCAAGCTGTTGTGATAGGGGATTCCATAGTTAGTTAGATATGAGGTTCTGTGGAAGAGATTGAATATCCTGGATGGTATGTTGCCTCCCTGATGCCAGGGCCCGAGATATCTCAGATTGATTCACAGCATTCTCAGGAGGGAGGGTGTGCAGCCAGATGTTGTGGTCCATATCGGGACCAATGACATGAGTAGGAAAGATGAGGAGGTCCTGCAACAAGAGTTCAGGGAGGTTATGTCGAAGGACAGGACCTCCAGCATTGTGATCTCAGGACTGCTACACATGCCATGTGCTAGTGAGATTCAAAATAAGATAATGCAGCTTAACATGTAGCTAAAGACATGGTGTAGGACAGAGGGCTTCATGTTTCTGGTTCATTGGGTTCTCTTTCAGGGAAGGTAGGACCTGTTCCAAAGGGGCGGTTTGCATCTGAATTGGAAGGGGACTAATATCCTTGCGGGATGGTTTGCTAGCGCTGCTCCAGAGGGTTTAAACTAGATTTGTAGGTGGATGAAAACCAGAATGCAAGAGCAGATGGAGTAGTGGAGGAGGGAAAAGATGATGTGAAAATTGCATGCACTGTTGGAAGTCAATGGGTTGTATGAGGTGGCAATTTTCTAAAATGCATCTATTTCAATGATGTAGGAATGGCAGCCAAGCTTAGAGCATGGATTGGCAAATGGAATTATGACATTGAGGCCATTAGTGAAACCTGATTGCAGGAGGGGAAGGACTGGCAGCTCAATGTTCTGGGATTATATTGTTTTAGATGCAATAGGACGTGTGGGGAGGGGGAGTGAAAGGGGGAGGAGTGCCATTGTTCATCAGGGAAAATGTCGCAGCAGAGCTCAGGCAGGACAGATTAGAGAGCTTATCTACTGAGGCTATATGGGTGGAACTGAGGACTTGGAAAGGTATGACCACACTCATGGGATTGTATTATAGACTGCCCAATAGTCAATGAGAATTGGAGGAGCAAATCTGAAGAGAGATAGCCGACAACTGCAGGAAACACAAGGTTGTGATCATAGAAGATTTTAATTTTCCAAATATTGACTGGGACTCTCATACTGTAAAAGGGTCAGATGGCTTGGAGTTTGTCAAATGTGTTCAGGAAAGTTTTCTATTTCAATATATGCAATACAGGATATCATTTTGGGGAATGAGACAGGAGAGGCGACAGTCGTATGTGTAGGGGAACATTTTGGGTCCAATGAACATAATGCCAATAGTTTCAAGTTAATTATGGAAAAGGATAGGTATGGGCCTCGACTGAGATGCTAAATTGGAGAAAGAATCATTTTGATGAAATGAGAAAGGATCTAGAATGTGAAGATTGGATAAATAGTTTTCAGGCAAGGATGCGTAAGGTAAGTGGAAGATCTTCAAAGGTGAAATTTTGGGAATACAGAGTTTGTATGTTCCTGTCAGGATTAAAGGCAAGATCAGCAGCCATAGGCTTTTGGCTTTTGAAGGATATTGGGTATCTGGTTCAGAAAAAGAGAGAGTTGTATGGCAAGTGAGATACTTGAGGAGTATAAAAAATGCAAAAAAAACCCTCAAGCAATAAATCAGGAAGGCTAAAAAAAAAGACATGAGGTTGCTTTGGCAGACAATGTGCAGGAAAATCCCAAAGGTTTCTACAGGAATATTAAGGGCAAAAGGATAGTAAGGGATAAAATTAGTCCTCTTGAAGATCATCTCTGTATGGAGCCAAAAGAGATGGGGGAGATCTGAAAATTTCTTTTTATCAGTATTTACTCAGGAAACTAGCACAGAGTTGTGGGAAGTAAGGAAAACAAGCAGTGAGGTCATTGAATCTATTCAGATTAAAGAGGAGGAAGTGCTTGCTGTCTTAAAGCAAATAAAGGTGGACAAATCCCCAGGGCCTGACAAAATATTCCCTTGGGCCTTGAGGGAAGATAGAGCAGAAATTTCAGGGGCTCTGTCAGAAATATTTAAAATGTCCTGCTTAAGAAAGGATCCAAAAGTAACTCTTGGAATTATAGGCCAGTGAGGCTGACATCAGTGGTAGGTAAATCATTGGAAGCTGTTCTAAGAGATCAAATATACAATTATTTGAATAGTCAGATGCTGATTAGGGATAGTCAACATGGATTTGTGCATAGTAGGTCATGTTCAACCAATCTTATACTTTTTCAAGGAGGTTACCAAGAGATTTTAGTCATTGATGATAGTTTAATACGAAATGGGAGTTGGGAGAGGGAACGGGGTGGGCACTATTTTCCAGAAGTCGTCAGCTACGTGTGAGTTATCTCACATCCAGTATTTTGTGGGAGTTACCACATTGTGTGGTTTAAACAGGAGGAGGTAGTAGTAGCCTCCTGCCTGTTTTTTTTCTTAAGTTTTGGGTTAAGGAGTGAAGTTTTTTTTAATTACTTTTTTTTAAAATAAATATATTTTTTCTTTTTTCTTTTTTTTATTTGTTTTTGATTGTAGTTTTAAGAGGGAATAAGAGGAGGGTTTTTTTTTGGGGGGGGTTTCTTTTCTTCTTTTTTTCTTTCTTTTCTTTTTTTTTCTTTTTTTTTTCTTGTGTTGAGTTGCTGTAAGGAATGTCTAAATTGAAGTTTGCTTCTTTTAATGTCCAGGGTTTAAATAATCTCATTAAGCGTAAGAAAGTACTTGCTTACTTAAAAAAATTAAAAGTTGATGTGGCTTTTTTACAGGAAACTCATTTGACAGATAAGGAACATTTGAAACTCAAACGTGAATGGGTTGGACAAGTTTTTTTATTCTTCATTTAATTCAAAAGCAAAAGGAGTGGCAATTTTGGTGCACAAGAATTTACCATTTCAGTTACAGAATGAAGAGAAAAATGGTGGAAGATTATTAAAATTGAACTGTACAATTTTTAATGAAGCTTGGACTTTGCTTGATGTTTATGCTCCGAATATTGAGGATACAGCTTTTGTTGTCGATATGTCTTTATTACTTGGACAATCAAATTCTAATGTGATGATTGGGGGAGATTTGAATGTGGTATTGGAGCCTTTATTGGACAAGTATCCGAGAGTAATTAAGAAATCGAAGATGGCAGTTCAAGTAACTAATATGACGTCAGATTTGAATTTAGTTGATATTTGGCGAAGATTTAATCTACAGAGAAAGATTTTTCTTTTTATTCGTCACGACATAATTCTTTTTCTAGAATTGATTATTTTTTAATTTCAACACATTTGCAGGATAGGGTTACATCTGTGGATTATAAGGCAAGAGTGGTTTCGGACCATTCATTATTATTATTAGAATATTAGAGTTCACAGGAGGTTCAGAGAACTCCAAGATGGAGATTCAACACTATGTTACTGCAAAAACCGGAATTTATTAGTTATTTAAAACAACAAATTGAGGTTTTTATTAGTAATAATAGTAATTCTGTTTCTAGTCATTTTGTTTTATGGGATGCAATGAAAGCTTTTTTACGAGGTCAAATTATTAGTTATGCTTCTAAAGTAAAGAAAGAGAGAATTAAAGAGATTGAAGATTTAGAGAAAAAGATAACTGTTACTGAAAAAGAATTTCAAAAAATGCTACTGAAACACAAAAGAATCAGTTAACTAATTTAAAATTTAAATATAATGAATTACAAACTTATCGGTTTGAATGTTTAATGAACCGAACTAAACATAAATTTTATGAATGGGGTGAGAAAGCTCATAAAGTTCTGTCATGGCAGTTAAAAAAGGAACAATTATCTAGAATTATACCAGTAATTAGAAAGAAATCGGGTATTACTTTTAGTCAAAAGAAATTAATGAGGAATTTTGTAATTTTTATAAAAAATTATATACTTCGGAATGTAAAGATGTAACTGAAGATGCTATAGATTCTTTTTTGAAAAATATTAAATTGCCACAATTGAATCAAGAAGATAGACAGGAGTTAGATAAATCCTTTACAGAAAATGAAATAGAAACGGCGATAAGAGATATGCCAAATGGAAAGGCACCTGGTGAAGATGGGTTTTCTATAGAGCTTTACAAAACTTTTTATGCTGATATATTTCCTATTTATAAGGATGTTTTACAACAAATTTATGACACTTTTCGATTACCTGAGTCTTGTTCCAATGCAATAATTACAGTTATACCAAAAAAAGATAAAGATCCTTTTTACAGGTTTCTTCTTATAGACCAATATCGCTGTTAAATGTAGATTATAAAATTGTAGCAAAAGCTATGGCTAATCGATTAGCTCAATACTTGCCTAAAATAATACATAGTGATCAAACTGGATTTATAAAAAATAGATATGCGTCAGATAATATTTTGCATTTAATAACTTTGATAAATAAATCTAAATCTCAGATGAATTATCCAATAGTGGTTTTGCTGGATGCAGAAAAGGCTTTTGATAGAGTGGAATGGAAGTTTTTGTTTAAAGTACTTGAGAAATGTTGTTTTTGTTCTTCATTTATTGGATTGATAAAGGCTTTATATAATAGTCTGAAGGCCAGAATTGCTGTCAATGGGCAGATCTCAGAATCTTTTAATTTAACAAGGTCTACGAGACAAGGATGCCCATTGTCACCTGCTTTATTCGCTATAGTCATTGAGCCTTTGGCACAATTAATACGTCAAAATGAAAATGTTAAAGGTATGAGAGTTTTGAATGAGGAATATGATTAATCTATTTGCTGATGATGTTTTATTATATTTGGTGGATCCGGGCATTTCTTTACCAGCAATTCAAGAATGTTTAGAAATTTATGGTCAATTATCTGGTTATAAAGTAAATTGGACCAAAAGTGAAATTTTATCAATTTGTAAAAATGATTATTCAATGTATAAAAGTATTACAAATTTGAAGTGGACCACACAAATTAAATATTTAGGAATTAATGTTAATACGGAATTTCAAGATTTATATTCAATTAATTATCTTCCTTTAATAAAAAGGATTAAATTAGATTTGATTAGGTGGAAGGATTTGCCTTTGGGTCTATTAGGGAGGATTAATACTATAAAAATGAATATTTTTCCTCGAATACAATATTTGTTTCAATCAATTCCTTATTTTTTAAATAAAAGTTTTTTTTTAAGGATCTATATAAAGCAATTAGAGACTTTTTATGGAAGGGAAAATTTCCGAGGGTAGCGATGAGAAAGCTGATGTGGGATTTTCAATTTGGAGGTTTAAGATTACCAAATTTTCAACATTATTATGAAGCAGCTCAATTTAAATTTCTTAGTACATTAATGAATATGGATGATCCGCCCAGTTGGGCAAGATAGAAATGGCGGTTATTTCAGAAAAATTTTCTCTTAAGTTTTTGTTTCGATGGAATAAAAATTTATTACGAACTTATGATGTCCCAATATTGAAGCATTTATTAAATTTATGGACAAGTAAACTTAATAAATTGGGGCTCAAAAATAAATGGTCTGGACGATTGCCATTATATAACAATCAACTTGTTCCTTTTACAGTCTCCAATATCACTTTGAAACAGTGGGAAAGGAAGGGAATAAAAAATTTATCCGATTGTTTTTCTGAGGGATGTTTTTGTTCTTTTGATGAATTACAAAGGAAATTTGGTATTAGTGGAAACTCTGTATTTGTGTATTATCAATTAAGATCTTTTGTTAAACAGATATGTGGTCGACATATGATTTTATTGCCTGATTCTAATTTTGAGGAATTTCTTCTTCTTTGGCTTGGCTTCGTGGACGAAGATTTATGGAGGGGGTAAATGTCCACGTCAGCTGCAGGCTCGTTTGTGGCTGACAAGTCTGATGCGGGACAGGCAGACACGGTTGCAGCGGTTGCAGTGGAAAATTGGTTGGTTATATATCTGATTTGTATTGTATTTTACAAGAAATTGATAGTAAAAAAGATTGGGATAAAGATAAGTTGAAATGGGAAAAAGATTTAGGTTTTATAATAGCTGAAGAAGCCTGGATAGAAATTTGTCAGAATAGTATTAGGAAATTGGTTAATGCTAGATTAGCGATGATTAATTATAATTTTATACATGAGTTATATTTAACACCGGAGAAACTAAAAAAGTTTGGTCTTAGTAAGTCGGATTGCTGTTTTTGTTGTGACCAGACGACTGTGAACCAAAGAACTTATCTGAACTTACACACACATTATATACACATGCGCTTAGAATTAGAAGGGGGTTGTTAGGTTAGTTAAGTCAATAGTGATAAGTTAAAGTGTTATTCTGTTTTCATATTTAAAGATGATTAAAAGCAACTTTTGTTTAAATAACCATTTGTCTTGGTGAATATCTATTGCCACTGGGTTTTGGGGTCCTCTGAGCTCGTGACAATGGTGAAATAGTGAAATGGATTCGACAATGTCTGGAAATGAGAAGCCAGAGATTAGTGGTGGATGATTGCTTTTCAGACTGGAGACCTATTACTAGTGGTGTGGCTCAGGGATTGATGCTGGAACCATTGTTTTTTGTCACCTATAATCAATGATTTGGGTGATAATGTAGTAAATTGGATCAGCAAGTTTGCAGATGACACTACGATTGGAGGTTTCATGGAGAGTGAAGAAGGTTTTCAAAGGTTGGAGAAGGATCTGGACAATTGTAAAAATAGGCTGAAAAATGGCAGATGGAATTTAACGCAGACAAGTATGAGGTTTTGCATTTTGGAAGGACAATCCAAGAAAGGACATACAAGGTGTATGGTGGAGCACTGAGGAGTGCAGTAGTAAGAGGAATCTGGGAATACAGATACATAATTTCCTGAAAATGGCGTGACAAGTGGATATGGTTACAAAGAGTTCTTTTGGCGTATTGGCCTTTATAAATCAAAGTATTGAGTATAGGAGCTGGGATGTTATGGTAAAATTGTATAAGACATTGGTGAGGCTAAATTTGGACTATTGTATGCATTTGTTGGTCACCTAACTACAGGAAAGACATCAATAAGATTGAAAGAATTCAAAGAAGATTTACTAGGATGTGGCCCTGACTTCAGGAATTGAGTACAGGGCAAGATTAAACAGGTTAAGACTTTATTCCTTGGACTGTAGAAGAATGAGGTGAGATTTGATAGAGGTATTTAAAATTATGAAGGGGATAGACATAGCAAATGTAGATAGGCTTGTTCCACTGAGGGTCCGTGAGATACAAACCAAAGGACATGGGTTAAGAGTGAAAGCAAAAAAGTTTAGGGGCAAATGTGAGGGGGAATTTTATTTATAAATTGGAGCCCAGTCAAGAAATTTTTTCCTCTCAAGCACTGGTAGAAGTAAAGGTATCTCTTTTATAAATAGCATTTGATTTAATTAAAAATTTAATGTAGTACATATTACCAATAACAATCAAAATAATAAGGGATATGTAACATGGAGTTAGGCCACTGAGCCGGTTTGACAGACTAAAATGACAACTGTCCCATGGTCCTTTAATTGTTGAAGGACATACATAATTGAATTCCTTGTACATTCAAGTCTCAATTGTCTTGTTTCTTTTACTTTGTATTAATTTAAATTGAATTTTAAACAATGTTATAGGGTCATATTGTTATGAGATGTTAAGTAGAACATTGCTTAAGCAATAGCAGATAATGTTGGATGTTCTCTTATAACAAATGATTAGGGTAGCACATTTCCCACAGTGGTTAGCGCAACGCTATTACAGTGCTAATGACACGTTTGAATTCGGCACTGTCTGTAAGAGTTTGTATGTTTTCCCCATGTATGTGGTTTCCTCCAGGTACTTCATTTTCCTCCCACCCTCCAAAACAATAAGGTTAATTGGTGTATTTGGGCAGTATGGCCTGAAAGGCCAGTTACTGTGCTGTATGTCTAATTTTAAAATGGAAAAACAAGTCTATCCTGGTATAAAATTTATTGGGCCTTGGGAAACGAGCAAATGGTTAAAACTAATTTGGTAGCTCTTTCAAAATATGGGCAAGGGCCAAAGGCCTAATTTTGTGCCGTTTGATTCCATGATAGATGATTGGCACAAGAGAAGTGTGATGTTGCAAACAAATATACTGAAAAACTCTGATCTGTTGGGTTGCATGAGGTTGAACATAAAGGAAACTGAGGTAAATCTAACATAAGCTTTACAACATACCCAGTTGACTCTTTGTTCTTTTTACTTTTTATTTTCTTAGCTTTAGCTGCCGTGGGAGCCAGTCCAATTCCAAACCCTTCTCCACTAAGTTCTCCAACCTGAGATTCTTCAGACATCTTAATCCCCACCTGGAAGCTCCAGATTACAAGAAATTTAAAAAAAACACACGATGTCAATAATAATAATGGAAAGGATTAGCAGATGTTTATACCACTGTAAATATTTCTTAAAAAGCAAAATCTGGTTTTATTTATGGGCATATGATTTTGGGATTAACTAAATCTGTGAATCCTTAAAGATGAATTCCATATCCTTGATCTTCAAGTCTTAATATTTAATTTTTAAAAATAATTTGCAGGATAGCAAACAAAATTGTAACTGTTAATCATACCCACTTTTCCTGTTTTCAAAAGTCACAGCAGCATATTTATAAAATATTATTTCAAGGGAAGCTGGTTTCACAGGTTGAGCCTGTGTTTGCTTGCCCATCCCGAAAAACCCTTGAGCAGAGGTGATGAGCTGCTCTCTTGTCTGCTTCAGTCCTTGAAGTGTGCATACTGCTGTCTGGAAGAGAGTTTAGGATTTCGATCTAATTACAGTAAAGGAACAATTATATATTTTTAAGACAGTATGGTGTGTGGCCCGGATGGCAACTTCCAGGTGGTAGGCGGCTTCTCTCCAAAGTTCAATGTTCAAATTTATTGTCAGAGTACATATGTGACATCACATACAACCCTGAGATTATTTTTCCTGTGGGCCAGGCAGTACTTCTACTTATTGGTATTGCAAAAAAAACTCTACTCAAATAAAGATACATATACAAAAGAGAGAAATGTAAGTAAACAAAGAAATGTATACAAACTGTGCAATACGCAAAAAAAAATCAGTAGTTAATAATATGTAAAGTAAGAATCCTTAAATGAGTCTCTGATTGAGTTTGTTGTTTGGGAAGGGTAGCAAATGGTCCTGAGCTTGGTGGTACAATTCTTGTGGCATTTATACATCTTTCCTGATGGCATCAGTGAGAACAGAGAATATACTAGGTGGTGTGGATCCTTGATTATTCCTGCTGCTCTCTGATGGCAGCATTCCATGTAGATTTTATTGATGGAGGGGAGAGTTCTGCCTGTGATGTACTGGGCTGTGTCCACTACCTTTTGCAGGGCTTTCAGGCCAGAGAATTTGATGCCCCTATACCAAACCATGATGTAGCCAGTTAGCACACTTTCCACTACACACTTGTAGAAGTTTGCCATGGTTTTCAATGTCATTACAAACCTCCGCAAACTCATGAGGAAGTGGAGGTGCTGATACATCTTAAATAATAGGTACAATTTATTAAATCAACTTTAGTATGTAGTTCAGGTTCACATGATACATTTACTAAAAATACTTCTCACAAGTTTCTTGCCAAAGGTATCTAAGTTCATTGAGATAGAGAGAACAGAGTGGTTTAGAAAAAGCAAATGTAGGATTGGAATTCAGTTTCATATGGATATGTTAGAAAAGTAGGAAAGTTAAGTTTGTGTAGAATTGACTCAACCACATACATAAGAATTTTTTAAAAAAGTTTAATGACTTCTACCTGCTTACCCTTGCATCTCTTATTTAGGGAAAGGAACTCCAGTTTAGTCAATCATTTCTGAAAAATATAACCTCTCAGTTTTCTTATCATACCAGCAAAACTTTATTAATCACTTTGCAAGTGCTCAACTTTTTACTTGCATTATGGGTAATATAAATGTTTGCAGCACTCCAAGGTTCTACACAACTTAAACATAGCTTCCCTATTATTCACATGTATTTGACAAAATATTGTACCTAAATTGTTTATTCGTTTTCTTTTGCAGTTTAGGTATGTAAACATGACTTAAGTGATTGGTAAAATAGTATTCCCAGGATACAGTTTTCCTAACCAACTTAGATACAATAGTCAAGAATGACTTATTCTTATAGCATATGTACCATTTTATCCTTAACTACATACTTAAATTCAAAGTTTAAGTCAGTGGTTCTCAACCTTTATCTTTCCATTCACGTATTATTTTAAGTAATCCCTATGCCATCAGTGCTTTGTGATTAGTAGGGAATTCCTTAAGGTGGTATGTAGGTGGGAAGGGAAGGTTGAGAATCACTGCTCTAGACCCAGCTGTTACTGAAATATTTTGCTTGAGAAAAATTGTTATTGACCCATTTCCTTTGGAGTTATGAAACCATGCACATAATGAGTCAATCAGGTACGATTAAAAGAGTGGTTTTCAAACTTTTTCTTTCCACCCACATACCACCTTAAGCAATCCCTTACTAATCACAGAGCACCGATGGCATAGGGAATACTTCAAGTGGTATGTGAGTGGAAAGAAAAAGGTTGAGAACCACTGGTTTAAGTTCTACTTTTCTATATTGTGCACATCTTTGTGTATTAAATTGGAACCCTTCTCTTTATGAGCTACCCCCACCCCCCCATTTGCAAATGTAAAATTTATATTTCCAAACCATCAAATTGCAACTGTTTATGTATGTAAATGTGGGCAAAACACTGATCCTTATGGAACATTACTTCCCAACTGTAAATCTGTGTAACATAGAACCATAGAACACTGCAGCACAGAAACAGGTCCCGTCCACCCTTCTAGTCTGTGCCAAATCATTTTTTATTTTGCTTAGTCCCATTGATGGGCATCCAGTTCATAGCCCTCCATACCTCTCCCATCCTGATCTCTGAGAGAAGACAGCACGAGAACCAACAGACAACTTTTAACATGCCCAGCACACATGAGGATGGTGAAGTTGGTAGACTATGTTAACACAAATGATTCAAATCTACAGACGCACTCCACCCTCAACCATATCCCTTGGCCAACTATGTCTTTAAGTAAATGCTACTTTTAAGTTGGTATGATCAAATGTTTTGGTGCACATTAGTATCTTGATAAAAAATGGATCTTATGACTGACAGATTTAGATTTTTTTTGTTTGATTGTCTTAAAAATCTTTTGATTGTTCTGTTGTTGGAGAGGGTTGTCATTTTTGGTGAAAAATTAAACTGGTTCTTTTTACAAAAGAATGCTAATTTTCTTTTTCTAAATTATCACCAAACACCAGATACATTCTCCCTCATTAGATATTTATGCACATAGCAAAGTCTTCCTAACAATCAAGTTCTGAAGACACATTAACTCTCAGGATTTCACACACTCACCGTATCAGATATATAGTTAGTTTCTTTATTTGTTTTATCAATAAGGATGTACTTTTTCCGCAATGCAGTCTCTATTTCCTGTTTCTGTTGCCTGGGGTAATAAAGAGAAAGTTGTTTTGATAATAAACTGAATTTGTAGAGTTACAGCATGGAAGAGGCCCTTGGGACCAACCCTAATATTCTGGGCTCTTCCCATTTACATGCATATGACCCATATCTTACTAAACCACTGGGAATGTCTAGGTGAATCTGGAATTCATTGTATCAAAAGTTTTGGGGAGAAGGCAAGAGAATTCGGTTGAAAGGAAAAGTACATGAGTCTTTATAAGAATGGTGGAGAAAGCAAATGCCTAATTCTGCTCCTGTCCTATGGTTAAAAACCCTTCTTATCCAAATATCTGTCCATACATCTCTTGAACATTGTAATTATCCCTTCTTCTATTGGTTCCTCTGGAACTTTGTTCCAAATATAGACTATTCTCTGAGTGAAAAGATTGTCCTTCAGGTCTATCTTAAATCTCTTCCCTCTTATTTTAAATCTATGCTCTCTAGTTCTATAACACTGAGAATTATCCATCCCTATAACTCAGCAACATGGAGCTGAATCTCTTCTGCACCCCTCCAGCTTATTGATATTCTTCCAATGGGTGGGCAACCAGAATTACACACTCCAAGTGTGGTCCAAGTGGGATCTCACCAAAGCCTTGTATCATGGGGTCCCAACTTACATACTCAATACTCTGCCCAATGATGGAAGTGTATCAAACACCTTCTTGATCAGCCTGTTCATGCAAGTCACCACTTTTAGGGGAACCACGCACCTCTACTCTAAAGACTCTCTCTTCAACAACACTCTCCAAGGCTCTCCCATTTATGGTGGTAGGAGAACTTTGTTTGGAATTGTAAAAAAAAAGTCCGAACAAGAAAGTTTTGTTATACATCTAAGAAACCTTTAAATGATATAGGAATATTTCATGCAATAGCATAGAAATGCCATTTTTAAGTTATGTATCAACAATGCTACAAATTTTCTTCCACACTATCTCATCAAGCACTTCCACAGTAGGTGCAATATAACAAAGGACAAGTGTAATTTCATTAAACCCTTCCCTAGTCTCTCTCTTTCCCTACTCACCTGTCCCCTTTCCTCCAGTTTCCCACTCTCTTCCCTTCCTTCTCCTATGAGAGCTACTCTTCTTCACCCTTTTCTTTTTCCCCATCACTTCTCAGCTTCTTTCTCTTTTATGCTCTGGCCTGCATCCACCTATTAACTCTTGCCTGTTAGCCTCCGATTCCCCTTCCTCTCCTTCCCTCCCCCATCATTTTATTCAGTTATCTTTCTGTTTTTTAAGATTCCTGATGAAGGGCTCAGACCCTAAACATTGATTTGCTTTTATTTCCTTTCGCTTTTTATTTGTTTCTCTAGTACTAACTCCATTTCTGTTGATTTTTTTGTTTATCCTTCAGCTATAGCCCCTGCTGGGTACTTTGTCTCTACTATTACACCCCTTTCTGCATCAATTTCTGCCTCCAAGTATTTAATGGGATAGGATAGAGGTAGCTTCACTCTGTAAGAACGTTGCTGTAAAGGCCCTCCAAGTGTTTAATGGGACAGTTGACTAAAAATATTTCTGGTTTTAACTCAAGCTGTTCTTGATATGAAAATTTTTGCGAGAAGCTTTCCACTGCTTTTGTCCTTGGAGTATTTTAAATGCAGGAAATCATTGCAATTTAATTAGTAAGTAATTATTCAATACTTACTGCAAAATAATCTTGAATTGTGCAAAGGACGCACGGAGTTGCCTGACACTTGTAATCTTTTTTTAAAAAAAAGAATTGGATAAATGTTAACTTTAACATAATTTGCATGAACAATTACTTTGCCATCTGTTTAACATTATAACTTTATTACTTGCCTTAAATATTTTTCTGAAATAATCTTTTTAAAGTAAATTTAGATTCTACCAATTTGTTACATATCCCCACCCATGAAAGTCAGATTCCCATTGGAAATGTGTGATAATTTATCAGGTTCAGCATTAACAATCACTCCTCTAAGCAGCACACAAGTCCAATTTTTGACCCAGTTTCTAGATATGGAACAAAATGACCCCAAAATTGTGTTGCAATTGTAAGTATTGGATCACAAAATCCAGCAGTGCTCACGCTACATGTTCCAATTTTTTCACTAAACATCGAGTAAATAACAATGTCATGAAACACAATTTTGTGCTTAAGAGAGACAGACGTTTTAGGTGATCAGCAGGGGTAGTAGAGTGGCCAAGTTTAACATGGTATGTATCATCCATGCTTAGCTTACTTGACATCTCAATAAAGCAATGTTTCTTAGGTCTAAAACTGTACATGCCAGATTATAGCAGACATTAAAACAACCCTCAGGAAGACCGGTTCTTAAGGTGATTGCACCTTAATTAGGATGATACAGCTAATAATTTCCCTCATCTTATTTCTGCCACATCATTACAGGTTGCTCCAAGAAGAATATCTCGGCTATCCACTTGCTAACAGAGCGACAGATCAGCAAGAAGTGAATCAATGTTCATCTACTGAGCAACTACATAAGTTTTATGTGGATATGTCCCAAATTCACACAAACTGTAATGATATTTTTATTCTGTAGTTGTCAAAGCTCTATCAATTGGTTTTGGATTTGCAAAAAGATTTAGAAGGTGTTTGTAATGAAACTAGATATTCTTTCAAAAATTACTGATTACATTGGGGAAAAAAACTAGTCAAGAAAATACATAAGTAGCACAATATAAGTTTTATGATGACCTGAAATATTTGTTCATGAATTTTGGGTAAGTGGATGGATTAGGACACACCTCTCAGCACATTTTACCAGTGTCCTGTATTCTGGACATTAACAACAGCAAATATTAGGGATATAAGATAAATATGAAACCAAATACACATTGTTTAGGGTTGAATCTGAAAAGAAAGATGAGGCAAGGTGGAACTGACAATGTATCATCAATTGCTCACATTGACACCAAGCTAAAGCATTCCTTTTTAGCTACATTGTTCATTAACCACCATTTGACAGATGCATAAAATCACAAACAATGGTCACTCCTGATAATAATTATATGACTTAACCAGTCATCAATTGAACATTCCTATGTTCCTACTTATTAATAAGCAACTTAAAAGTTTATCTGAAACCCCCCACAACCAAGAACGGACAACAAAGAAAATGAATGCAAAGTATTACATTTTGTATGATTCCATTAAACAATAAAAATAAAAATTTGACAACTCATTTACTGATGTTCATACACATGTACAATGGCAAAATGAGTTTTAATTTTCCTCTGCTCCCATGCTGTACAATTGCTAAAGCTTGAGCAGGAATACAGGTAAGCTATTCAAATCTCTCATTGTAAGACACTCTCAAGTGATGTTAACTGAACATTGGCTTCCTGAACACTCGTCTGAAGACTACTTGTGCAGGGACAGAATTAACTATTGGAATAGAGACTAGATGTTGAGTACTGAAAGATCAGAAGTGGAAAATGAGTGAGAAAGTTGAGTGCTTTGAATGGATTTTTCAATTCCATGCCTTTTTTGTCAAATTAAGATCAGCCTCACATTCCTACTATACAGCTGGAGAGCAGCAATAGTGCAGATTAGTGATATGCAGCTTCTCCCTGATTTAATTGGGACCGAAGGATTGGTCGTATCTCGAAATGAACCCAAGTTAGCGAGTTAACCGCTCTGACGATATTGAATTCCCACCCTTAATTCTCGTGCATGCGCCAAATGGACTCCAATATGTGAACCCAAAACTTGCACATGCATACAGGAATCAAGATGGCTGCGCCCGGCCTTTAGACCCTGGGATGCTGATGAACGAAGTAAGTATGCACATTTTGGCTTTTACGTGCCCTGTATCCCTGTTATAGTTTGTCAAATACAACATAAACCGCAAAAATTTTATATTAATTCTTTTATATATTTTTTAAAAATTCGGTCATATGTGCAGATGGACGTTAGTCGTATAGGTCACAAGTCAGGGAGTACCTGTACTGTAGGCTGAAACAAATGTGTTTATCATTTCTCGCCACTGTGTTGATTTCCTCCTTTATTTGTATTACGCCCCTCCTTTATCATTTTGCCTGTCCTTCCTTAAATGTTGAAAACAATTGAATATATAGTTCCCTGCTTTAGCCACCCTGCAGTCATATATCCATAAGCATGACATTGTTTCCTTTTATTTGTGTCATTATTTCATTTGTTATGTTCGTGTTGTTCAGGTTCGTGTGGGTCCCACAGGTTAAGAGCTAAACCAAAGTTGTACAAAGCAGACATTTATTTCGGGGATGCAAACGGGATAACAGGGTCAAACCTCTACACACTCTACACAAACCTCTACACACTCACACACACAATATGCAGGGGGTAAATATACACCAGATAATGAGGGAGAAACCGACAGACACTGGGGAAATTACATAAACATACATATTCAACAATCAAGATCAAGGTGATACTATGTTCCCCCACACCTTGACTGGTACAGACTTAGCTCTTGTTACCTGGCCTCAAGACTCACCCCAACCCAGAGCGAAAGATGTTACTTACATGACACGAGGAGCCCAAAGAGGCAGAACAAAGGGGCACATGGTCCTTTATAATTCTACAGGCAGTACTGGGGGCCAATCACTTGGGGCAGTCTGAGCCCCATTGGTTGCTGTGGCCAATGGCTTGAAGCCAAGTGCAGGGGCTCAGTCGGGATCAGTTGAGGTGATTCACCTGGGTCAATTGGGTGAAGGTCAGGGCTGAGTCAGGGTGGGCTGCCAGGACTGCAGCACCTGGTGTTTTAGGTGGACCAGTCGCAAGGGTCACCTTGATGGCTTGGGGTGAGTCTTTGATCTTGATTGGCAGGCAGTGTGTCAGAGTGCAGCAGCGCCACCAGGTGGTAGATGCTGTCTCTCCATTACAATCCACCCCTTCAGAAGATGCACTGCATCCCAATAATATATAACTAAGGCTAACGGGGTAATGACGAGGTACGTATAATTTGACAAGCTCAACAAAGAATAATTATGGCTATGATAATCAGAATAAATGCAATTCCCCAGTGTACGATAGTTGCCCAAATACCCCCAATGGAGCCAAATGGCCCCCAGTGTCCCCATGAAGTGGTGATGCTGGAGGAACTGGTTCATGGATTTTTAAATTTTGGCCACTGAGTCCCGAATGTGGTCAGCCAGATGGGTGATGTTGGAGGATTCATCAGGTATGTAGGTGCAGCACTCCTGACCAATGACTGTGCAGGTACCACCGTTCGCCGCCAGCAGGTACTCCAGGGCCATTAGATTTTGCAGTGCGATCATATGTAACGTTGCCAGCTCTGCAGCTCTCTGGGTTAGAATATCCTGCGTATGATGGAGGGACACTGCCATCTCGTTGGCCAACATTTCCATGAGGGCAGTAATCCGGGTCACTTCGTTGGAGAGCCGGGCGGTACCGTACCTGTGGAAAGCGATCATCCAGAATTGTTCTGCCTTAGTAATAGCCCTCTTGTTGCAGTGGTCGCCAAACGCTGGGTGCTCCCCTAGGTAACCGAGAGAGTGGATGTAGGGCACCACAAATGCAGGGAAACAGCAGCTGTACCAGGTGGCAGGGAGCCGGGGTAGGCACGGTGGCCGCATATCCAGTGGGTGCCATTCAAGATCCAGGGGGCCCACAGCTTGGAGACATCATTGGAGGGGGTGAGTGTGGAGCCCGGGTACCATCTGTGCAGGCAGTCACTGTTGCTGACTGGGAGGTTGGAGGTGTGTCTGTTGGGGAGTCTGCACCAACACTCCTTTGGTTTATGGAGGAGCTATGAGATGATGCAGAGGGTTGGGACTCAAGTGGAGGCCAAATTATAGGCAGGGAAATACCAGTTCCTGAAGCACCCACCCCATCAGGAGTCGGTGGTAGGGGCAGTGTTGAGTGGGGATGTCAGGGGTGGTGGGCTGCCATTAGGCCCACCCCATACAGCTAACCCAAAACCCACTGGAGCAAAGAGTCTATGTAGGCAGTTCATCTGAGAGTCATCCAGCGGGATGGGGTTAAGTGATAAAGTTTGATCAGTGTGTGCTGGAGTTTGGACACAGATCCAGCAGTCCGATCTGTTTGTGGTGAAGGCAATGTAGGCAATGTGAAGAAACGTGTTCGTCTGTGTGACATTGCTAATGGTCGCCGCTAGCAGCAGGGGTAGGTACAGGACTTTCATGTTCCTTTGAGGTGAAAGAAACAAGGGAGGGGGGGGGAAACTCATTGTCTCTGAGTGAAATGGTGGGTGTGGAGACAGGAGAGGTTGGTCTGGCTTGGGATTGCATCCCAGCGGGTATCTCCTGGACCACGCGTGACAATCTCCCCTTTTTGGGGGGAACCTTGTGGCTGTTGTATCCACACTCTCCCTGTGTCCTTGGTCTTGGGGAGGTTTGGTGGGCTCTGGTTCAGGGGATGGAGAGTGTGATAGGTGGTGAGACATGGGGGTGTCTCCTTGGCCGGTGGGGCGTGCTTTTAAATGGTCTACAGCCTGTTGCAATATGTTTAGCTATCCTCTCAATGTGTGGGAGGGTGTCAGAGTGCAGATGCTCTCCTTGAGCAGGCCATTCATTCTCTCAACCAACCCTGATGCCTGTGGGTGGTAGGTTATGTTGAGCAGCCATGAATCCCTGACTCAGCAGCCCAGTCTTGGGCTTTAGACCCTATGAAGTGTGAGGCCTGATTGGATTGCTCCTTCCATGGGACTCTGTAAATGGAGCAGAGGTGCTGCAATCCTTTAATGGTGTTATTCTGGTTGGCTTTCTCACAGGGTGCTGCCACTAGTACACCAGAATAGTGTCCCCCATTGTCAGGGCATACTGCTTTTTAATTTGGTGTGGGAGCGGTCCGATATAGTCAATCTGCCATACACAACCTGGTCCTGTGCAGCAGTGAATGTGACCTGGCGGGCCACCCCCTTGGCTTCACCTGTTGTCAAGCATGGGAGTTTTGCACTGATCCAGGGTGAGGGTGACCCTGAACTATTCTGCCCATCATTGTGTGCTGTCAGCCCTAAGTGGCCGCTTTTGCGGTGTGCCCGTATGGCCAGTGTCCCATTGTCAGTGTCTGGTGGGGAGGTGGAGGGAGTGCATATTTGGGCGGCCTGGTCCACGGCAGTGTTGTGTGCTGCCTCCTCTGTGCTATTGCAGATGTGTGTGTCTACATGATGTACTGTGATCTCCCTGTGGGTGGCTTGGTCCCAGATCAGTTGCTACTGGTGCTGTCCTCAGAGGGAGTGTCCATGGATTTCCCACCCCATCTCATTCCATCGGGCCATCCTCACCGCCATACCATTGGCCACAGCCCATGAATCAGTGTAGATGTGGACAGGCCTAGTGGTGTCCTGTAGTGCAAGAGCTACTGCTGCCAGCTCAGCAAGCTGGCTGGAGCCACCCTCTCCCTCTTTTGTCAGGACTTACCCTGTGGTAGGGTGGAGTGTCACTACCTTCCAGTATTGTTTCACTCCTTTCCAGCGGCTGGAGCCGTCTGTGAACCAGGCATGTGTCTTTTGTTGGGGGTTGAGGGAGGGTGGGATTTCAGCCAATTCTGGAGCTGGCTCCTGGGCTTGCAGGAAGGACATGACCTGCTCGTGGAGGTGGCTGGCCCCATCTGGGCCGGGTTCAGCACAGTCTGCGATGTACCACTTCCATTTTACTATGGATGACCGCTGGGCCTGGCCTTCCTTGTGGGTGGAATCGGAGGATTTGACCCACCAGATTATGGGCAGGTGTGGGTGGAGGACAACAGGGTCAGTGCCTGTTTGATGCTCAGTGGCTAGGAGGGTCAGATAGCAGGCAAATAGTTGGCGCTCAAACGGGCTGTAGTGGGCTGTAGCGCACAGCAGTTTCAGGCAGGGACTTTGTCCAAAAGCCCAACGGGACTCTGCAACCTTGGAACTTCTGCCAGAAGCTCCATTAGGTGGTGGTCTCCTTCGCTGAAACCTGTAATTGAAAAGGAACACCTGCCTGCCTGGGAGTAAGGGGCAATGCTTGTTTCACAGCTTGCTTCGCTGTATCAAAAGCAGCCTGTTGTTTGGGACCCCATTGAAAAGTGGCTTTCTTTCGTGATACCCTGTAGAATGGTCTCAGAATCATTGTGAGGTGGGGTATATGTGGTCGCCAATAGCCCAAGAGACTCACAAAACTCTGGGTATTAGTTTTATTGGTTGGGACCGCAAAGTTTAAAATTTTATTCCTGGCTGATTCTGGTATCTGCCTGTGTCCTGAGTGCCATTGAATATCCAGGAAATGGGCTTCACAGGAGGACCCCTGAATCTTGTGCATATTACTGGCCCATCCCCTATCTCTCAGGAAATGAATTAGCATCTGAAGAGCCTCAGAGACAATGGTCTCAGATGGCCCCTGGATGAGGATGTCATCAATATAATGGACAATTGACACTTCGGGGGAGGTCAATTGACTGCAGATCATGGGCGATTAGGCTGTGGCAGATCGTGGGGCTGTGGAGGTAGCCTGAGGGAGTCTATAGGTGTATTGTTGTGAGTCCCAAGTAAATGCAAATCGGTCTTGGGAGTCGAGGTGAATGGAGAAGTATATATTGGCCAGGTTGACCACTGTATACCAGGGCTTAGCTGGGCGGGAAGCTATTTCTTCCACTAAAGTAACAATGTCTGGGACAGCAGTGGCCAATGAGGGGCGGGGGGCAATTTTGTTTAGCTGCCTATAGTCTACAAAGTCATCCTCCAGGTGCCATTTTTCTTTCGGACTGGCCAGACAGAGCTATTGTAAGGCGAGCTGCCATTCTGATGACTCCCTCCCGCATGAGACCCTGCATAGCCTTTGTAATGTCCTGGTGTCCGCCCAGGACGCGGTATTGCCGCATATTCGTTACTTTGGAAGGGGGAGGGGTATGACCACAGGCTCCCACTTAGCTGCCCTTACTTCCACAGTTGCCCGTGCGAGTCCAAAGGTGAAGTGGCCCCGATTGGTATGGAGGGAATGTCCCCGTAATAAATTGATGCCCAAGATGCATTCAGGGGAGGGCTCAATAAGGGCTACAGCAGGTGCAGGGGGGTTAGTTCCTGATGGCCAGGTGGATGGTGACCTCCTTTGCAGGCAGGAGGGAGCCTTCCAGCCCATTTATCTTCATCAGGGTCCCTCTCTACCCAGCAGGGTTGTCAGGGATAATGGTGTGCTGTGTGCCCATGTCCACGAGCGCCAGCCAGTGCTGTACGTTCCCATTTCTCCAATGTGCTGCTACAGGGATGTATGGGTTCAGGTCCCCTGGGCAGGAAAGGGCAGTGGAGTGCACACACTGGGGACCCTGGCCTTCAGCCTATGGGAGAGGATTGGGGGTCTGCCACACCCTGTTGGTGAACTGATCCCACAGGGAGATGGCAGTCATCTCTTGCAGCAACTGCTGCCTGATCTCAGCTTAACGGCTGGGGAGATTGGGTCGGGTGGTGCGGTGGGGACAATATTGGTGGCTGGTTGGGTGGCATGGGGAATGGGGGTGACCCCAGCTTCCTGCTTGCCAGCAAGGTGGCCACCTGTCTTCCCCTGGCCAGGTCCCCCCTTACACAACTCCTTCTAGCATGCATACAGGGCAGGAGTGGGGATCCCATCAATGCTAGTGGGGTCCACTCCTGTGTGCAGCAGGTCGGGGCACCAGGAGCTCGGGTTCTGGGTTCTGGACTCTGCACTGCGGACTAGTGTGGGCACCTCCCGTGGCATATGTTCCAGCCCCTCCAGGAGGGTGATAGTGTCTCATACAGTTTTCCCCGTGGTGGTCCCCATGAGCGGCAAAATGATTAACTTAAGGTCAGGGGCTGCGGTAATTACAAGATGTCCGGCAAGTGCACCAGTCACCCTTGTATTTTCAATGGAACCTTGGTTGTCATCCCTCATAGATCCCATTGATCAGTGCCCACTCCCTGATGATTCGGGTGCCCTCCCCTACTTTGGCCCAATGTGGTCACCCGTGGAGGTTCCTTTCTAGTTGGGTGGTATACCGAGTGTGTATGGCTGCAGCCACGCACTCCCACAGGCTGACCCGCTGCGGATCCCATCCTGTGGTACTCGCAGGGTGTTATTAATGGCCTGGGACTTGGAGATGTTCCCCAGGGCGCTAGCCTCCTGATGGGAGAGGGCAGTATTAGCTCCCCCCTCATCCCACAGACTGAGGAGCCAAGCAGCAAGGTGCTCACCTGGCCACTGGTGGTGTCAGTTCACCAGCTGGGTGAGCTCCTTAGGGGAGAAATCCCATGGCTTGGTGGTCTCTGAGGTCCCCTGGCTTGTGCCCTGGCTACCCCTTCCTCATCGACCCTCTCTCCTCCATGGAGGACCTGGGACTGCGTGGTGATGGGTCGGGCTTGTGAGGGCTCAGCTGTGGGGAGAATGGGACAGTTATGTCGGGACCCTGGCTCCCCAGGCGTCCCGTCCTCATCACTCTCTATCCAGATGTCCCCAGCCCCCAGCCAAGCATCAAGCTGCTCACCTCGCCGGACTATGGCTCTAATTTTAATCGGGTCAGATTGCAAGCCTGACCGACGGGCTGTCTGAACCTGCTGGAGTTGCAACAGTCGGTAAGTGACCTTGGTGCCTCTGGTGTCCAGGTCATTTGCTCTGCCTTGGGCAGCAAGAAGTGCCTCCTGCAGTCCACTGCAGGTCCGTTCCAGGACTTCTATTTCCCTGACTTTGTGGTCAGAGACGGTCTGCAGCTTTTCCACCAACTGATTGGGGATCCTTACCTGGCACCTCAGCAATGCCTTTGGAAAACCCAACTCCTTAAGGAGGGCTAGCACGTGGTGCTGGCCAGACTTCCAAATCCTTCACTATTGTCAGCCCACCCGGGAATTCTGTCTTTGGGGCCAGAACTGGCTTTTCATCCCCTGTTCCAAAACATCCCTCTGATCTGTGCTTGGCCAAAACCCTTTGGATCCTGCTCGTAGCGCCAAATGTTGTTCGGGTTCGTGTGGGTCCCACAGGTTAAGAACCAGACCAAAGTTGAGGTACAAAGCACACGTTTATTTCGGGGATGCAAACAGGACAACAGGGACAATATGTTAGGAAAACCTCTACACACTCACATACACAATATGCAGGGGGTAAATATAAACTTCGGATAACGAAAGAGAAACCGACAGAGACTGGGGGAAATTACATGAACATATACATTCAACAATCAAAATCAAGGTGATACTACGTGCCACCACACTTTAATTGTACGGACACGACTCTCGCAACCTGGCCTTGAGACTCACCCAACCCAGTGTGAAAGCTGTTACTTACATGCCATGAGGAGCCCAAAGAGGCAGAACAAAGGGGCACATGGTCCTTTATAGCTCTGCAGGCAGTACTGGGGGGGCCAATCACTCGGGGTAGTCTGAGCCCCGTTGGCTTCTGTGGCAAATGGCTTGAAGCCAAGTGCAGAGGCTCAGCAGGGGTCAGCTGAGGTGATTCACCTGGGCCAATTGGGTGAAGGTCAGGGCAGCAGGGGTCAGCTGAGGTGATTCACCTGGGTCAATTGGGTGAAGGTCAGGGCTGAGTCTGGGTAGTCTGCCTGGACTGCAGTGCCTGGTGTTTTCGGTGGACCAATGGCAAGGGTCACCTTGATGGCTTGGGGTGAGTTTTTGACCTTGATTGGCAGGCAATGTGTCCTCCAAACAGGAACGCAGCAGTGCCACCAGGTGGTGAATGCTGCCTCTCCATTACAGTTCGTTATATGGTGAGCATTCAGATACAGTACTTTTAATTTTGTCATCTTGTTATTTAATTTACTACTTTACTAACCTCTTTATCTCACTTTTCTGCATTCTCTTTGAGGTTTCTATCTTCCTATTAAGTTTGTTTTAGCATTACCCTCTGCAAGGACACTAGTTCTGACTCTTGTGAGAAGCAGCCCATTCAATTGCCACAGGTGCTACCTGTACCAGAAATGGTTTAAATTCCTCAGAAATCAGCTCTCCTGAACCCCCTCTCATCTCAGTGATCTTCTCTATTCTTCAATTTCATTACCTTTTAACTCATTATTATTATTTATGAGCTATCATTTTTTTAATATTCTTTCCTAGTTCTTAGTCTCTGTTTGTTATTATCAGGGGTCAAATACAGACTTGGCACCTATAATATAGGCAGCTCATTGTTAGTGAAATATACGTTAAAATAGTGAAAGCATCTGAAGAAAGAACATTTAATAGCATAGTTCTGAAAGGCTAAATTCTCTTTTATCCATGCAGTTCATTGTAACCTCAACAACAGATGTATCAAACATGATTTTCCTTTCAGAAATCCATAGAACTCTGCCTGTTTCGATTACTATTTTCCATATGACCTCAATATATTCGAGTATTTTCCAAATCATTGATGTCAGGTTAACTAGTCTATAGTTCCAAATTTCCTTCCTCTTCCTTTCATAAGTAGTGAATTTATAATTGCCACCTCTCAATCTACAGGAACTATTGTAGAAACAATGGAATTTAGAAAAATGACAACAAAAGGCACATCTTTCAAATTCTTTGGATGCAGATCATTGAGTTCTCAGAATTTACCAGCTTTCGATCTCATACAAGCTGTAAGGAGTTTCTACGTTCTCCCTGTGTCTGTGTGGGTTTTCCCCGGGGGCTCTGGTTCCTCTCACTGTTCAAAACTTACTGGGGGTTTTAGGTCAATTGAGTGTATTTGGGTGGCATGGGCCGAAAGGGCCTGTTACCACGCTGTATTCCTAAATTAAATATAAATCTTTGTAATGCTTCTGTTTTCTCAACTCATGCTAATTTATTTCAGAATTTTTTGATTCCAGGTTTACAAATTCCAGTTTGGAATTTGGGAACTTGTATCCCCGCACCTCTTTTTTTGTCCTATTTATGTTGGATTTCCAAGTGGATCTTGATAACTGAATCATTCTCCTCTCACTCTTCAAGGAAATATAATTTTAAAATTAGAAATAATTAGAGTGAAACTTTCTCTTGCTTTTCTTAAAAATAGACTCATAGAATTTATGCAGTGGGTAAAACATCAATTAGTATGAAAACATCTTTGATAATGCCAAACCTGTATGTTAGTTAAGACCTTGCATCTTGCATCTAATCTACAGAGTACTATCCTTCAGCTGCAGCTATACATAAAGTCCAACATATACTGTACCATGTAATAGGATAAACTGACCACAGGAAGCAGGGATTGTGCTCAAAATAGTGATTCATGCTCATGTAGTAGCCATTTCTCTAACTTTTGCTGTGACAGGCACGTCACCTCAATAGAACAGTCATATTGCTGTATATTATGGGTATATATTTTTAGAAAGATTTTTTCACTCACATTAATTTCATCTATGGTCCCATCCAAGTACCTACAGACTTGAGTTTTAATGTCTCGGATCTGATTTGCAGTTAAAGTTTCATAGCTGACCTGTTGACGGTTACCCTATAGAGAAAAAAAAATCACTTTATAATCTGAGAAGTTACTGGAATTGTTCATTTGATAACTGAATATGACATTATTCTGCAGCCAGAATAATTTTGAGAACATATCATTCAACAAGATATATTACAAGAATATATTATTCAATGATTAGTGAGAATAACTGTATCACTGAATGCCCAGAAAGAATTCACACAATATATAACGATATCCAGAAGTAATCACTCAAAGGGTTCTTTTGGTAGCCAAGAATTCTAGAATATATCAATTGCAATCCAGAGAAAAATTCTAGAATATATTACTCCATATCCACAGAGAATTAGAGGAATATATCAATAGATATCCAGAGAGCATTACATAATATATACTCTTTTTGACAACTGAGTAAATTACAAAAATACATAATTGGGCATCCAGAGCAAACAACTCTTCCAAGTACTGTCCAATTAAATAATTACATTTCATATCCATACAGCATTATTTGAGTATACCTTACAAGGCTGGTGAACCCGATGTCAGTAATAAGTAAATTATTGAAAGGTGTTCTAAGAGATCAGATCTACAATTATTTGGATAGCCAGGTACAGATTAGGGACAGTCAACTTGCCTTTGTGCATAGTTGGTCATGTTAAACTAATCTTATAGAATTTTTCGAGAAGGTTACCAGGAAAGTTGACAAAGGAAAGGCTGTGGATGTTGTCTACATGGACCTTAGTAAGGCTTTTGACAAGGTCTCACATGGGAAGTTAGTCAGGAATATTCAGACACAAGGTATTCGTGATGAAGTAGTGAACTGTATTTGAGAATAGCTGTATGGGAGAAGCCAGAGAGTAATGGTAGATGATTGCTTTTCAGACTGGAGACCTATGACTAGTGTTCCTCAGGGATCAGTGTTGGATCATTGTTGTTTGTCATCTATATCAATGATCTGGATGATAATGTGGTTAAACTGGATTAGTAAGCTTGCAGATGACATAAGATTGGAGGCATTGTGGACAATGAAGAAGGTTTTCAAAACTTGCAGAGGCATCTGGACCAGTTGGAAAAATGGGATGAAAAATGGCAGATGGAATTTAATGCAGACAAGTTTTGGGTATTACAATTTGCATGGACAAACCAAGAAAGGACATACATGGTAAAAGGTAGGGCACTGAGGAGTGCGGTAGAACAAAGGATCTGGGAATACCAATACATAATTCCCTGAAAATGGCATTATAGGTGGATATGGTTGTAAAGAGATCTTTTGGTATATTGGGCTTCATAAATCAAAATATTGAGTATAGGAGTTGGGATGTTATGATAAAATTGTACAAGGCATCGGTGAGGCCAAATTTGGAGTATTGTGCACAGTTTTGGCCACCTAACTATAGGAAAGATATCAATAAGATAGAAAGAGTGCAGAGAAGATTTACTAGTTGTTTCTTGGACTTCAGGAACTGAGTTACAGGGAAAGGTTAAACAGGTTAGGACTTTACTCCCTGGAGCATAGAAGAATGAGGGGAGATTTGATAGAGGTATTTAAAATTTTGAGGACGATAGACAGAGTAAATGGAGGTAGGCGCTTTCCATTGAGGGTAGGCGAGATACAAACCAGAGGACATGGGTTAAGGGTGAACGGGGAAAAGTTTAGGGGGAACATGAGAGGAACTTCTTCACACAGAGAGTGGTATGAATGTGGAATGAGCTGCCAGCCTCCTCTTAAATGAAAGAATTGACTCTGCCTCAACTATTTCCTCTGGAAGATTATTCCATTCAGCCACCACTCTCTAAGTGAAGAAGCATCCTCTAATGTTTCTCCTAAAATTTTGCCCCCTTACCGTCAAACTTGTGTCCTCTTGTTTCAACCTCCCCTGCTCTCAGGGGGAAGAGTCTACTTGCATCTAGTCTATCTATTCCCTTCATAATTTTATGCACCTCTATCAAATCCCCTCTCAACCGTCTATGTTCCAAAGAATAAAGTCCTAACCTCTTCAATCTTTCTCTGTACTCCAGGTATTTTAAGCCAGCCAATATCCTTGTAAATCTTCTCTCCACTTTATCTATATCCTTCCTATAATTTGGAGACCAGAACTGAACACAATACTCCAAACTTGGCCTCACCAATGCCTTAAACAATCGCAACACTTCCCAGCTCCTATACTCTATGCTATGATTTATGAAGGCCAGCATTCCAAATGCCCTCTTAACCACTCTGTCAACATGAGAATCAACCTTCAAGGAACCCTGCACCATAACTCTAAGATCTCTTTGTACTTGTGCATTTCCCAATGTCCTCCCCTTTACTACACATGTCCTATACAGGAACAATCATCAGATCATCTTATGCTCAATTGTGTGATCAAAAATGATGCTAACACTTGAAGGATGTAATGTGAAATATCTTACCAGTATGTTATACATAGCCAGTTCATCCTGAAGTACCTGGATATCATTTTTAAGCTTATGAATCAGTTTCTGGAAAAAATAAAAACATTCTCTCTTTATAAGTGAGTTTACTTCAATTAATGGCACATTAATTTCACAAACAGGAGTTCTGATATTTCCAAAGAGATACTTTGAAAACAAATAAGGGTGAATATTAAAAAATCCCAGTATGTGGATGTGGAAGTCCAGCAAATTTAGTAGTAGCACATTGTGTTTATTTTAAACTTTGTTTTCTACCCAGAAGATTAACTAGGCAGGAAATTCTGTGGTGCAACTAAGGATGATGTCTGGAAATTAAAGGGTATCAACAAAGTTGGAGCAGCAGGAGCCTGCACAAACTCCAAACACAATGATAAATGATACATTGGCACATTAAGAATCAACGTCTGTGGTGTGTAAATGTTTAATAGTGTTCTCTATAAAGTACTCTTCCAATGGAGACAACATCAAAATGCTTGTGTATGCCTCTGTCAGGAATAGGAAATAATACAGTTCAAGAGAATCACTATATTAAAAACTGGGGATTGGGGAGGGGGGGAATTCTGAAGACTGCAGATGCTAAACTTTGAGGGATAGGTGGTAGTAAGAAGATCCTTGGGCAGAAAGTGATGGAAGATTATGGAGTAGAAATGGTTTTACAAGTTTGGAGATGTTCAGGAGATTTGGATTTTAGAGGGTAGCATTTGGGGGAAGGGATTGTAAGAACATGGGTGGAGGGGGAGATTGACTGATTGGATGGAGCAAAGGAGGTTTGGAAAACTACAGGCAGAGAGCAGGGTGAAGTTGGCAGATTGTGGGATAGAACTGAGCTAGTAGAAAGTCATGCTATAAGAGAGAGACAGAGTACTACGCAGAAGAAAATAGGCTTGGAACATGAAGACAGAAGATTGAAGTTGCAATAATACTATTTGAAGAACAACAGGAAACTCTTCCAAGATCCTAACTCATACCTTTCCCTCTACTAGCATCAACAATGAACAATAGTAGTCAATCTTACTGCTATTAGTTGTCCAGGCAAAGATAATTACCATATTTCAAAAATGAACAATGTGATGTGCTTGAAAACATTTCAATTGTCAATTATAAGTATTGAGTGTGTGTTGGATTGAGTATCAAATCTGTGGGCCTTGGTCAGATGGGACTATGGCACTAACTCTTTATGAATAAATGCACACATATTCAATACTTGAGAGACATAGAGCCATACAGCAAAGTAAAAGGCTGGTTGGTCCAGCATATGCATGCTGAACATTTAGTCCATCTACAGTAACTTATTTAGAACCGAGCTACATAACTCAACACCAAAAGACACTCAAAGAGTGAGACTTATAAAGCACGAGTCCAATTGGACCATGAAGCATCCATTAATACTAATCCTACATTAAGTCCATTTCATTCTCCCGATCTATCCATCAAGAATCTATCACTCACCTATTCATTAGGGTGAATTTACTGTGTAAATGAACCTATCAACCTATGTATCTTTGGATTGTAGGAGGAAGCCAGAGCACCCTGAAGAAACCTACAAAGTCACAAGGGACGGAAAATGTGAAGTTTTATTTTCTCTGCAGATGCTGCCTGATTTGCTGAATATTTATAGCAGATTTTAAAAAGAAAAATAGAAATTAAGTAATTTATTCTCCCACTCAATATAAATTTGGGATTTCAGAAAATAATACCAATAATCATTATTGTGGAATGTAAGAAAGAACCTTGAAAAAAAAAATCAATTTTATAAACTCACAATGGGGTCACTATGCACATTAGCTACTGGCTCAGCTAGTATACGCTTCATTCTTGATGCAAACCGGAGTGTAGACAGCTGAAATGAAAGATTGACATAATCAGCTTCAAAAGTACATTTCCTTTGATATCCTCCTTCCAACTATGAAAATGCTGATCTTTTTTCAAACCCTTCCTATAATTGCTTTCAAAAGTAATCGTCTGAGCTCGATAAATATCAGAAGGCTTGGGAATCTCATGGACTCCAAAGTCAACACAAAAATAATGTCTACAAGTCGTGTCCTAGAATTGGAACAATAAGTTAAAGCATTCTCCATATTAGCACCTCTTCTTCTGTCAATCTGCTTTAACGTAGACCAGATTTACAAAGTTTCATTTTTTTCATGCATTATTATTAAAAGAATACACAGGGATCTTTGTTGTTGTAAAGCAATATTTTCTGTACTACTTGAACTAAACTATTATTTTAGCATCTATCCCAAGGAAGGTGACACAGACTCTCTTTAAACTGTTGGTAGTAGTTTGATACAACATGGATACCTTTGGAGACAATCAAGAATTGCTTTTGGAGCTAAACAAGAAAGTCTGCAGATGCTGTGATTAACTATTAATACAAAAAAAAATGCTGGAGAAACAAAAATTACTTATGATGCTATTCAATCAGAGACCAGACAGGCTGAGTGAGGCAAGTTTCCTTCCTTACACAACAAAGAGAATGTGACAGAGTCATAATATGTTTTTAAGGACATCAGCAATTTATTTCCAGATTATTTAAAAATCTGAATAAAATAAAAATCACAAACAAATATTAGTTTTCCAGTTACATCTCCTTCCTCAAAGATATTTAGGGCTTTGCTGAATTGTAATTCCTGGAAACCAATTGGTCATTTTTACCAGTGGCCACTCATATTGCATAACCTAGCTAGAGATTGTAGGCAAACTTTCTGAAATCACAATTGTCAGACTTGACCCAATTCTCCTCAATATTACAATACATTTTTATTCAACAATGAAAAAGTTAGCTGTATGGAGATTAACTCAACATTGGTAAATCCACAGACTGTTTAAAAATGTGTAAGAGATACGAGTTTATAAACATAGCAAAGTGGACAGAAAAGCACACACACCTGCAGGCTCATAACATGCAAACAATATCAACCCGATCACTCAACACAAACAAAAAGGAACATCTCATGGAAGCATAGTTTGATAGAAGCATCAAGCTACGTGGCCCATGGAATTAGGGAAGGATAAAACATCATGCAGTAGTGCATAACTGTAAAGCATTTCCATACTCTGTGGGAGGATTGCAGACTCCCTCTAGACTGTGCTCCAACAAATATTGGAGAGAATACTGTTAAAAATAGGTAAGTAATGTTGCACATTAGTAGTGCCAGATTAGAAAGGCAGAAATGACAATCTCCTGTAATTAGGCACAATAATAAAGACATTTAAACAACTATAATTTCTATTCCCATGATATCTGAAATGCTCCTTCTTGATTTTGAGTGGTCTGGGAGCAAGGATTTCATTAGCTATGTGGAGATGGTATATGTTTTCATAATGGCAACATTCTTGAATCATTCCCTTGTCCAACTGATAACTTCTTGCCATAGCGGATGTCAGAACAGAGGGCCTGATTTGGGTAAATGGTGTTGTGCATGCCCATTTGAGAAAACTAAGGATAATTTGGACCTCAGCTTTGGTAACATTTTCCTGGAAGAGGACACTGACATTAGTTTGCCAGTGGATTTAGACAATTTTGTATAGAAAATGTTGGTGTTACCTTTGAGCTGTCTGCTACAGATAGGCCATGACTTAGGGGTTACTGCTCCACAGTAAACCATAACCTTTGTACCAGACTGAAGTCTTAATCTTCAGCATTTTCTACAATTAGCCAAAGGTTGTGCTGGTGCATTTAAGGTGATGGTGAAATTCATCATTGAGAAGTTAGTCGCAAGATATGGGAAGCAATTCTTGTATTCCAGGGTTTCAATGTGGACCTTAATTATCAAAGAGTAGTGGTGTACAGTGGGGCATGTTAGTAGATGCTCTTTGTTTTGTATGATGTTAACGGTAAGGCCTTTCCATTATATACTTGAGTGAACAAGTCATCAATGACTTGTAGTCTGGCCTCTGAGCATGCTTGCATATAAGCTTTTTTTGCATATTGCAGGTTTATAACAAGTTGGGGTCACCCAGTTCTCTCTTCATTATCACCTCATGTGAAGAAATGCAATTTGCTTGATTGACAGGCCATCCATAATTTTAAACAAACATGCGTTCCTCAACCAGTATTACACAGCCCAAGTGCTGAACAACAATATCATCTGGTGATTCTTGTTTTTTCCTTCCATACTGATACACACTCTTCTTGCCTTGCCAACAGCCAAGATCTAGGACAGATCAGGGTGGACTGTTTTGTTGGCACTTTGTCCACCATCTTTTTTAAAATTCTTTTATTTTTACACAATGAGTCATATCAATAACAACATCCACAAATGATCATCAACAATATATACATAGTGACATTTTTTCTTTTTCCCCACTTCCTCTCTCCCTTTCCCCACCCTCATCAAAAATCAATAAATGATAAAACACTTAAAACAAAGAAATAACCATAAAAAAGGGAAAAAATTGTATCGTCTACTTTCACATATTTAAATCTTATTGTGCTCATAACTATGTTGTTTTACGAGATGGAGATTTGTGGTCAGCATTCTCCGACATATTTTATGTATGGTTCCCAAATTTGTTTAAATAATGTACACTTGTCTTTCAGATGGTATGTAATTTTTTCTAATGGAATACTCTTGTTTATTTCTGTATAACACTTGTATTTTAAGGATTGTTTCCAATTTCCAGGTTGTAATAATACATTTTTTGACTACTGCTAATAAATTTTATTTGGGCTTCGTCTAATTTTAGTCCTAAGTTTTTGTCTTTTATATTAAATAGAAATTTTTTTGGATCTTTTGGTATATTATTTTTTTTGATTTTGTTTAATATTAGGTTTAGATGTTCCCAGAAAGTTTTTACTTTTGAGCATGTCCAAATTGCATGTAATGTTGTTCCAATCTCTTTTTTGCAACAAAAACATCTATCCGAAGCTGTTGGGCACCATTCTATTAATTTCTGAGGAGGAATATATAATCTGTGTAGCCAGTTATATTGAATCATATATAATCTACTATTTATCGTGTTCCTCATTGTTCCTGTACATAACTTCTCCCATGTTTCGTTCTTTATCTTTATGTTTAAATCTTTTTCCCAACTTTGCTTTGGTTTATACTTTATTTCATCTTCTTCTTTATATTGTAATTCAATGTACATGTTTGTAATAATTTTTTAAATTATCATTGTGTCTGTGATTAAATATTCATAGTTGCTACTCCCTGGTAATCTCAAGCTATTTCCCAATATATGTTTTAGATAAGTTTTCAATTGGCAATATGTAAATATTGTACTTTGTGTTATTCCATATTTATCTTTTAATTGCTCAAATGTTAATAAATTATTTCCCAAAAAGCAATCTTCTATTTTCTTGATTCCTTTTCTATCCCATTTCTTGAAAAATAAATTGTCTATTGTAAAGGGGATTAATGGGTTGTGTGTTAATATCATTTTTGGTATTTGATCATTTATCTTTTTTTCTTCCAAGTGTATTTTTTCCATAATTTAAGTATGTGATGTAGTACTGGTGAATTGTTCTATTGCACTAATTTTTCATCCCATTTATAAAGTATGTGTTCTGGGATATTTTCTCCCAATTTGTCTAATTCTATCTTAGTCCAGTCCGATTTTTCTCCTCTCTGATAAAAATCTGATAAGTACCTTAACTGAGCTGCCCTGTAGTAATTTTTGAAGTTTGGTAGCTGTAACCCTCCTTGTTTGTAACTCCATGTTAATTTTTCTAGCGCTATTCTTGATTTCTTACCTTTCCATAAAAATTTCCTTACTATTTTCTTCAGTTTTGCAAAAAAATTCTCTGTCAGGGAGATTGGTTATGTTTGGAATAGATATTGCACTCATGGGAACACATTCATCTTAATACAGTTTACTCTTCCTATTAAAGTTAACGGTAGTTCTTTCCAATTCTCTAGATCTTCCTGTATTTTTTAAATTAATGGCTCATAATTTAATTTGTATAAATGTTTTAAGTTCTTATTTATTATGATACCAAGGTAACATATCACCTGTGATTGCAATTTTTCAAAATCTTAGGATTCCCTATCTAACAGCATTGGAAGGACCATTATATGTACACAGATTACAGTACTTCAAAACAAAGGCTCACTTTTACATCATTAAGGCATAAAATGAGGCCATTAAATGTTAGCACACTGATGATTTTTACACTTTGACAATGATTTTTAAAAAATACACACCCAGACGAAAAATCACATATCCACCTTTTCCCATAAGGTCCTTACCGTTTCTTCAATTTGAGCAGTCTCTCCATAGATATTTGCCACCAAGATAGTGTTGCAAGTCCCACCTAAAGGATGTTGAGAAGTGAATTGCTTTAATACTGCAAGTTAAAATGGAAAATTTAACTTATAAGGTAATTGAGCACTATAGATGTCCAAGGATGTTCAATCGGAGTAACATTTGATGCTGAATGTCATGACCACATTGAATTTAACCTTAAAGGTCATATGAAGTTCAAAAGATAAAATAAATTGAACTTGATCCAGGGACACCTTAATTAGTGCTGTGTACATTCAGAAACCAAACCCAGTTCAATATGGTCCCAAAAAAGAAAAGCAACATTGGCAACATTCACAAGCCCATGGTGTTAGACAAAGGAGAAAGCAAGAGACAACAGAGGAACATCAGTCTCGCCTCACAGTTGATGCTTTCAGACATGCAAGGAGCAGGCAACAGGAAAAGGAAAAAAATATTTTTATGCAGAATTACCATCAAGTTTTTGAGGTTATTTTGTTTCAACCATGTAGTTAACAACAGGGTGTTTTATTTCCCAGGCAATGCCTGGCATCCTGCTAATAAATGTATAAAAAGAATGTTGCTTGAAAATTAGCAGGCACCTATTTAGGGGCACAGAAGTAACACAACAACTGCAGATGTTGGAATCTTGAGAGATCAAAGAGAAGAGGGAGGGTTTCAATGGGTTAGATTGATAGTGTGATGGTGTGAGCAGTGGAAGAAACAGTCACCATGTTGATGGTCGTTAACGACTGTTTTTATTCAAATTCAGCGCGCCCCATTAAGGGCAGCACGAGATCAGTCACCTGGTGCATCGTGACATCATAATTGTTACTCAGGGTGCGTGCTGCAAGGGATGCTGGAGTCAGAGAGAAACCTCTGACGACGCCATTTCCCCATGGCTGCCCCACCACGTGGCGATACAAGTGGGGCTGGTTCACCATGAGGATGTACGCTGCCACACAACCCCTCCCCCTCAGAACCGGCTACATATCCTGTCACTTTGGCAGCCGGCCCCAGCACTTGGGCGGAGCCGTCTGCACTGGCTGTGATAAGTCCAGATGGGCCGCCTTCAAGCAGTCCACTGTAAAAAGTTCCTCTCTCCCCCCAACATCCAGGGTAAAGGTTCTGCCATACCTGTGCAAGACTTTGTATGGCCCCTCGTATAGTCGCTGTAGCGGTGCACCTTGTGGTCCCCTCTGCACGAAAATGAACTGGGCCTTGTCGAGCTCTTTGGGGAGATGAAACAGCCGGGTGCTGTGGCGTGCCGGAGGTGGGGGAGCTAGGGAGGCCAGTCGCCTGCGTAGGTCCACCAGCAGGTTTTTGTCGGTGGCCTTGGTGTCAGAGTCTGGGCCGAGAAACTCACCCGGCAGGGAAAGCGGTGTGCCATAGACCATCTCTGCTGCTAGAGGAGTCACATGAAGGAGTAGTGGCTGGTAGGAGAATACCAGCCCTCTCCAGAAAATAAGAAAAAAAGTGAATAAAAAGCAAAGCCCCAGATACACCAAACACAACAAATAAAAGATAAAGGTGTGGAGAATATGGCACCTAAGAAAGAAAAACCAAAAACAACGGGAAAAAAAGAAGGAAAGATGCCGGAAGAGAAAGGTGAAAGCCTTAACTGCACGATAAAGCAGGGACCCACCATGGAAAGAGGAGCCTGCTCCCCGAGGTTAGTGGAGACCCCGCAGGGTCGCGACCCACCGATCGCGGGACTGCAAAAATGGCTTACTGAGCTAAACAGAGATGCGCAACTGTGCACAACAAGGAGAACTCTGACAGGAGGGGGGACCAGCTGTGAAGTGAAACTGAGAGATGCCCAACAGCAGGGCTCCCAGCTGGAAGATAAAGAAAGCAACGGGAAAGGGATAGGTGAGAAAGAACAAAGGAAGCAAGAGACACAACAGATAACCAGCCCAGAAGAAGAGGACGAACATCAAGGAATCATGCAAAAAAATAAAAAAACCCAACAAACTGAGACAATCAGCCCAATCAGACATAAGTTTTGAGCTCCTAAAGAAGAGGAAGGAGTTTAACACAGCAAAATCGATCCTATGGAAAAAAGGCTATAAATTTATGTTAAGACATCCAGAGGTGCTCAAAATAGTTATCTCAGGGGAGCAAATCAGATCTGGAGAAAGCATGAGAATTTGCAGAATGCCTGCAAGACAGAAAGAGAGATGAAGCGATGTAACAAGAACAAAGAACGACAACAAACTACATATAAAGATGTAAAAATAATGTATATGTAAGAACTAAAGAAGGGAAAGAGAAGGGAAGAAAGGAACTAAGGGGGATAAAAAGAGGGTGAGCTTTGTTATATGTGTAAAAAAAAGTCTTTTCTGGGGGGGTTGGGTGGGAGAGAATAACCGTCACTGTGAAATGAGTTGATGTTTGTGAGCGAGTTCGCAATCCAAATTGAGAGGGGAGTTGTGGTTGCCCAGCAAGGGATAAGGAGCAACTCAGAGAAGTGGGGGGGGAGACATTTGGGGCTAAGGGGATATTGGATGTGGGAGTTGTTGAAGTATTTTATGTTTTAAATGTGTTGTCATACATTGAGTTTAAAAAGGGAAAACTGAGAGATGAAAATGGGGAAAAGGGGGATGGTGGTGGTGAGGAAGTGGAAATGAGGTGTAAACAGGGTATGAGATGGCCACCTTGAATTATATGACTATAAATATTAATGGAATACATAACCAAATTAAATGGAAGAGGCTATTAAATTTACTGAAAAATAGAAAAAAATAGACACAGCATTTGTGCAGGAAACGCATCTATCTGAAGTGGAACATAATAAATTAAAGAGAGACTGGGTAGGGCACGTAGCGGCAGCATCATATAATTCAAAAGCTAGAGGTGTAGCTATATTAATTAATAAAAATGTACCAATCAAAATAGAGGAGGAAATAATAGATCCAGCAGGGAGGTATGTAATGATAAAGTGTCAGATATATTCAGAATTTTGGAATTTGCTCAATATACATGCACCTAATGAAGACGATCAAAAGTTTATGCAAGATATATTTTTTGAAGATTCTAGATACACAAGGGAATATATTGATAGAAGGGAATTTTAACCTTAATTTGGATCCAATGTTGGATAAAACTGGACAAAAGTCTAGCAAAAAGAATAAAGTCCCCAAATGTATGGTTAAATCAATGCAGGAAATGAAATTTATGGATATATGGAGGAGGCAGCACCCAAGGGAGAAGGAATACTCATATTATTTGAGTAGGCATAAAACATACTCAAAGATTGATATGTTTTTGTTGTCGGCCAATATTCAAGGGAGAGTTAGAAAAACTGAATATAAAGCTAGATTTCTTTCTGATCATTCACCCCTGTTATTAGCAATAGAACTGGAGGACATCCTACCAAGAACAGATAGATGGAGGTTAAACTCCATGCTACTTAAAAGGCAGGAATTTAGAGAGTTTATTGAATGCCAAATTAAAATCTACTTTGAAATAAATATGGAATTAGTGAAAGACAAATTTATATTATGGGACGCAATGAAAGGTTTTATTAGAAGGCAGATAACAAGTTATGTAACTAAGATGAAAAAGGACTACAATCGGGAAATAGAACAGTTGGAAAGGCAGATAGTTAAGTACAGAAAAGGAACTAGCAACAAGGGATAATGCAACAAAAAGAAGAGAATTGGCGGACAAAAAAAATAAAATATGAAACATTACAAACGTATAAGGTGGATAAGAACATAATGAAAATAAAGCAAAAGTATTATGAACTAGGAGAAAAAACACACAAAATATTAGCCTGGCAACTTAAAACAGGATAAGCTAAAAGAACAGTATTGGCATCAAGGAAAAAGTACAAACAAATTACATATAATCCAATGGAGATTAATGAGAACTTTAAGGAATTTTATGAACAATTATACCAAACTGAGAACAAGGGGAAAGATAATAAAATAGAAGAGTTTTTAGCTAAAATTCAACTGCTGAAATTGCAAGAAGAGGAACAAAACAAACTGATTAAACCATTTGAAATAGAGGAAGTACAGGTTATATTTAAAAAGTGGCTGAACATTAAAACGTCTGGAGAGGATCGATTCCCAATAGAATTCTATAAAAGATTTAAAGAGTTATTATTCCTCCTCTCCTGGAAGTAATGAACCAGATAGAAGAAACACAAAACTTGCCAGATTAATGTAAGTACAGCAATAATCACAGTAATACCAAAGACGGGGAAGGATCCATTAACACCAGCATTGTATAGACCAATATCTCTACTTAATTCAGATTATAAGATAATAGCAAAATTATTAGCAAACAGATTGGCTGACTATGTACCAAAAATAGTAAAACAAGATCAAACTGGATTTATTAAGAAAAGACGAACATCGGATAATGTCTGTAAATTTATTAATCTAATTCATGAAGTTCAAGGAAATAAGATGCCAACAGTGGCTGTTGCTTTAGATGCAGAAAAAGCCTTTGACAGGGTAGAATGGAACTATTTATTCAAAATATTACAGAGGTTCAATCCACCAGATTTCAAACTCTAACTTCCTACATAATACAGGAATTGGAAATTATCTTTGTGCTCATCTTGAAGTTAAATTCCCCAACTTGTTTTAAGGAAGCAAACCTTTTGAAAAAAAATTGTTGTCCAGTGATATTTGATGCACTGTATAAGGAATTGTTCACATGGCCTTCTCCTAAATGATAAAATCCAGTGAGAAATACTAAAATATGCAAAGATTAACCATCAATTTTATTTCTTGAACTTAAAATTATGTAACAATGTAGGTTTTAATAGTAACATGAAAGTGTTTTTGCATCTTTATGATGTCCTCAAACTAATAGAGATTCTGCCAACAAATTAATTTTGTTACCAGCTATCAAACCTACCTGTTTGCTCAGCAAACAGATTTTATAATGGGCTATGTTCAATTAAGTCTTAGGGATGCTCTTGGTAGCTTTGTTTCCAAGTAACTAACCATTATGTACAAAAATATCTTCCTCCCAAACCTGCCTTGTAAAGGAATATAGTTAGCTCCAATATTTAATACACCTACTATCTTTTGCTTGCCAAAAAGATCAATCGGGGCACAAGAGACTGTATCGGCCCGCTGCTGCGGCAATCAAGCTGGCACTCTGGGCAGCAAGCGCAACCAAAAGCCAGCAGACCATGCAGTGGCACTGGCCCCAGTAAGCAAACAGTCAACACAAAGGGCCAGCACGCAGAGAGGAAGGGATTGTTATGTAGGAATGTACCCTTGCATGGGCTATTGCTTCAGTAAAAGAGGGAAACAACGGGAACATGAACTGTATAAAAGTCGGCCTTGAGCTCCCAATAAAGCAGAGCTATACCTGACTACACTTGTGTGTGTGTGTGTGTGTGTGTGTGTGTGTGTGTGTGTGTGTGTGTGTGTGTGTGTGTGTGTGTGTGTGTGTGTCTTTCTTTGCGTAGCGCACGGCTACAATTGGTAACCCTGACAGTGTAGATGGCATCTAAACCCAATGATGAGTGAGCAGGCAGAAGTCAATGCAGTTGCTCTCAAGCTGACAACCTTTTGGACGAATCGACCATATATGTGGTTTGACCAGGCTGAGGCACAGTTTCAGATCTGGCAGATCATAGCAGAGTCCACCTGGTACTACCACATGGTGAGCGCCCTAGACCAGGATATGGCCAACTAGATGGTCAACTTCATCCAAGAGCCCTCATCACAAGACACCTACATGACCTTCAAGGACTCACTAATAGAGACCTTTGGGCTCTCATGGCATGAGAGAAGGGCACATCTGCTCCACTTGGATGGGCTAGGGGATCCCATTGGATCTGATGAATGAGATGCTGACCCTCCTTGGAAAGCATGAGACCTGCATCATGTTTGAGCAGGCATTTCTGGAGCAACTGCCCGAGGTCATCCAACTGCTCCTAGCAGACGCTGACCAGCGACCTCTGGAAAGTCACAGCATGTGCGGACGTTTTGTGGAAACAGAAAAGAGAGTGCTCAGCATCCATGGGGCTCATTGCCAAACCCTCCAGCCAGACCTGCACAGACCTGCAGAAGGAACAGCAGTCCCACAGAGGAGGTGATTCCAATAACCAGTGGTGTTTCTACTACTAGAGATAGGGTTCTGGAGCCCGCCAGTGCAGACCACCATGCACATTCCAGGGAAATGCTGGGGCCAGCTGTCACTAATGGCCACAACAGCTGGCCAACAATATAGCCTCTTGTACGCGTGGGACCGCCAGTCTGGACAGCGATTCCTCATGGACACTGGGGCAGAGGTCAGCATTCTAACCCTGTTGGGATAGGACACCAGGAGCAGGCAAGTGGGCCCCACGCTGAGGGCTGCCAACAACAGCACAATTAGGACCTATAGCACACGCAAGGCCCAACTGCAATTGAGAGGCAGCCTCTTCTTGTGGGTGTTCATGCTGGCCGCAGTGGAACAGCCGCTCCTCTGGGCAGACTTCTTGCGCACCTACAGCCTACTCATGGACCTCAAGGGTTGGAGATTGGTTCACGCAAAGACATTCCAGACCTTCCCCCTCAAGATGCCAAACTTCCATCACCACACCTGGACTTCGTGCTGCGATCCACGGATAAGTACACCAAGGTCCTGGCCGAGTTCCCGGTAGTGCTCACCCCCCTCCCAATTCTCCACAACGATACCCTGGCACGGAGCACAACATCACATCCTCACCCAAGCACAAGCAAGACATCTTCCTCCAGAGAAGCTCCAGCTGGCGAATGAAGAATTCAAGAAACTGGAGGAGCTTGGAATAGTACAGTGGTCAGACAGCCCACGGGCTTCTCCCCTGCACATGGTGCCCAAAGGCACTGGGCGTTGGAGACCATGCAGCGACTACCGTCATCTCAACAAGGCCACAATGCCAGATCGATACCCGTGCCGCACATCCAGGACTGTGCACGTGGCAAATATCTTGTCTAAAGTGGACCTCATGCGGGGATATCATCAGGTCCTGATCTACCCAGACGATATCCCCAAGACCACCATCATCGACCCGTTCAGCTTGTTTGAATTCCTGCGCATGCCATTCGGGTTAAAGAATGCCACACAGACATTCCAGCGGCTAATGGACGCAGTGGGTCAAGACCTGGCTGGCACCTTTGTCTACTTGGACAACATCCTCCTGGCGAGCAAGGACCAAGAAAACACTTGGTGCACCTCCATAACCTCTACACCTGGCTGAGCAAATTCAGACTGACGAACAACCTACCCAAATGCCAGTTCGTTTGGAGGCCATCAACTTCCTGGGCCATAGGGTACCCAAGGAAGGGGCCACACCACTACCCAGCAAGGTGGAGGCCATCTGGAAGTTTCCTAGGCCCAACATGACCGGGGAGTACAGGAGTTTGTTGGGATGATCAACTTCTACCACAGGTTCATCCCCTTAGCCACTCGGATCACATGGCCCTTGCCACCTGGATGGCAGGCAAGGCAAATGACATATCATGGGACAGGAATCAGCAGAAGCCTTCATGAAGGCCAAGGAAGCCCTGGCAGGAGCCGCTCTTTTGGCACACCCCAAGGCAGGCACTCCAACGGCCCTGATGGTGAATGCCTGAGGAACGGCAATCGGCAGAGTTCTGGAGCTGCAGATTGAAGGAAGTTGGCAACCGCTGGCTTTCGTCAGCAAACATCTGTGACCTCCGGAACTGAAGTACAGTGCTTTCGACAGAGAGCTACTGGCACTATACTTGGCCATCTGCCATTTCAGGTACTTCCTTGAGGGCAAGACTTTTACGGCCTTCACAGACCACAAGCCCCTAACTTTCATCTTGGCCAAGATATTGGACCCCTGGTCAGCCTGCCAGCAGCGTCTTCTGTCTTACATTTTGGAATATACCATAGATGTAAGACATGTCTCTGGCAAGGACAATGTGGTGGCCGACGCTTTGTCCAGACAGAGGATCCACGAGCTAATGAAAGGGGCGGATTTCATAGCACTGGCAAAGGTGCAGCAAGACGATGCGGAAATGTCCCAGTACAGTACAGCCATATCAGGACTGCAGCTCCAGGACAGGTAACACCACCCTCCTGTGTGACGTGGCCACTGGCCAGGTCAGACCTATTGTCCTGGAGACTTGGAAATGACAGGTTTTCGATTCCATCCACAGGCTGTCTCACTCATCCATCAAGACCACGGTCTGACTGGTGGCCAGCAAATACGTGTGAAATGGACTACAAAAACAGGTCAGTGGGTGGGAAAAGGCATGCACATAGTGCCAAAGAGCCAAGGTGCAGCGGCATACCAAGACCCCGCCCTAGCACTTCAAGCCTGCGGAGCGAAGGTTCGGCCATGTTCAGTTGGACATAGTGGGACCTCTACCAGTTTCTCATGGTTTCCATTATCTGTTCACGACTGGGCCACTTTATCCTACATTACTTTGGATAAAGTGGCCCAGTCCACCTCCAGCCTGTGGTCTGACCTCGCCATCCTGTGGAGCGCCCAGATACACCACACAACAGCCTATCACTCACAGTTAAATGGTCTAGTGGAATGCTTCCACAGGCACTTCGAGGCTGCACTCATGACCAGGCTATAAGGACCTAACTGGGTAGATGAGTTACCATGAGCACTGCTGGGGATCCGCATGGCACCAAAGGAGGACATCAACACCTCTTTGGCTGAACTCGTCTACAGAGCTCCACTCGTGGTCCTGGGGGAATTCATGTCATCTGCAGGCAGACAGCAGGATGATGCAGCAGCTCTCCTCCGTAAACTACGGGAAAGAATCAGAAACCTGGCCCCGACACCACCTGCCAGGCACAGACACGCGAGGACCAACATACCCAACGACTTGCAGGACTGTGAGTATGTTTTCATTCGCAGAGGTCCACACCATCCACTGCTGCAGTAGCCATATGAGAGTCCATTCCGGGTTGTCCAATACAATGGAACCACATTCAAGCTGGAGATCAGAGGCAAGATGGAGGTCTTCACCATGGACAGGTTAAAGCCGGCACACCTGGACCCGGTGCGCATAGTTGAGACGCAAGCACCATGCAAAAGAGATAGGCCACTGTAACCTGCAGAGACACTGCCTTCAGGCACCAAGGACAGTTCTGCTGGTTCTGGGGTAGGGTCATGTAGCAGCCCAGTGCTGTGGCAATCAGGCCGGTGCTCTGGGCACTGAGTGCAACCAAAAGCCAGAAGACTGCGCAGCAACACTGGGCCCAGCAAGCGAACCGGTTGGCAAATGGCTAGGGCAGTGTAAGGGCCACCCCAAAATGGTGCTGGTCCCGCTGCACAGCCAACACACAGGGACAATGCTTGAGGAAGAATGGATTGTTATGTAGGAATGTACCTGCATGCGGGAAACCATTTTTGTTATGTGGGCCATTGCATCAGTAAAGAGGGGAAACGGTGGGAATGCGAACCGTATAAAAGTTGGGCTTGAACCTCAAACAAAGCAGGGATATACCTGACTACATGTGTGTGTGTTTTTCTTCATGTAGCGCGCGGCTACAAGACCATTATTTAACCTGAAACTGTTTTTATGCTAATCCTTCCCCTCAGAAGACTCTCTTCTCTTTAACAATAGTTATTGCTACATAGGAAAATCCTACTGATGTCAGGCTCACCAGCCTATAATATCTAGAGACCCTTTTGGAGCCTTTGGAACAATACAAGCTACCCTGCAATCCTCTGGCACCAGACTCATGGCTAAGGACATTTTAAATATTTCTGCCAGAGCTTCTGCAATTTTTACACTAGCCTCCCTCAAAGTCCAAGAGACTATCTTGTCAGACACTGGGGATTTATCTACCCTTATTTGATTTAAGATAGCAAGCACTTCCTCCCCTTTAATCTGTATAGGTTTCATAACCTCTCTGCTTGTTTTCCTTTCTTTCTACGACTATGTGCCTGTTTCCTGAGTGAATACTGAAGAAAAAACATTTAAGATCTCCACCTTGTTTTTTGGCTCCATACGAAGCAGACCACTCAGATTTTCAAGGGGACTAATTTTGCTCTTAATACCCTTGAAACCCTTGGGACTTTCCTTCACATTGTCTGCCAAAGCAACTTCTTGTCTTTTTTGAGCCTTCCTGATTTATTTCTTGAGGTTTCTCTTGCATTTTCTTAACGCCTCAAGTTCCTTATTTGCCCCATGTTACTTATAACTCTCTTCTTCCAAACCAGATCCACAATATCCCTCAAAAACCAAGGTTCCCTGTTAACCTTGCCTGTTAACCTTGGCTTTAATTCTAACAGGAACATACAAAGCCTGTACTCTCAAAATTTCACATTTGAAGGTCCTCCACTTACCTCCCACATCCTTGCCCAAAAACAACTTATCCCAATCCACACATTCCAGATCCTTTCTCATTTCCTCAAATTTGGCCTTTCTTCAATTTAGAATCTCAACCCAAGGCCCAGACCTATCCATCTCTATAATATAACTGGAAACTAATGGCATTATGATCACTAGACTCAAAATGTTCCCCGACACATACTTCCATTACCTGTCCTGTCTCATTCCCTAAAAGGAGATCCAGTATTGCATTCTCTCTCGTTGGTACCTCTATATATTGATCTAGAAAATTTTCCTGAATATATTTGACAAACTCCAAGCCATCCAACCCTTTTACAATATGGTAGTCTCAGTCAATACGTGGAAAATTAAAATCCCCTACTATCACAACCTTGTATTTCCTGCAGCTGTCTGCTATCTCTCAACAGATTTGCTTCTCCAATTCTCGCTGACTATTGGGTGGTGTATAATGCAACCTTGTTCCTCAGATCCACCCATATAGCCTTAGTAGACGAGCTCTCTGGTCTGTCTTGCATGTGCTCAGTTATGATATTTTCTCTGATGAGCAATGCCACTCTTCCACCTTTTATCCCCTCCTTGCTATCGCAACTAAAGCAATGGAATCATGAAACATCGGGCTGCCAGTCATTCCCCTCCTGCAACCAGGCTTCACTAATGGCCAGAGTGTCATAATTCCATGAGCCAATCCACACTCTAAGATCGTCTGCCTGTCCTACAATACTCCTTGCATTAAATAGATGCACTTTTAGAAAATTTCCACCATGTAAAACCCATTGACTTTCATATTAGTTTTTCCCTCCTTTACTCCTCTATCTGCTCTGGAACTCTGGTTCCCAGCCCTCTGCAAATCTAGTTTAAACCCACTGGAGCAGCACTAGCAAAGCTTCCCTCAAGGATATTAATTCCCCATAGGTTCAGTTGCAACATGTCCCATCGTAAGAGAGCCAAATGACACCCAAAGCCCTTCCTCTTTAGCCATGTGTTAAGGAGCATTATCCTCCTATATCTAACCTTACTAGCACATGGTATGGGTAGCAACCCTGAGGTCTTGTCCTTCAAGCGCCTAACGAACTGAACTTTTCTTGCAGGACCTTCTCACCTATATAGACCACAACATCTGGCTGCTCACCCTCCCTCCTAAGAATCCGAGATATCTCGGATCATGACACCAATGAGGCAACATACCATTCAGGATTCTCAATCTTATCCACAGAACCTCTTATCTGTTCCCCTATGGAACTTCCTATCAATACAACTCACTTCTTCTCCTCCCTTTCCTTCTTTTTTGAATATTTTATATAAAATATTACAGCCTGCTGTCTCAGTTCTTTCGCTGTGTTTGCACACAACACGCTACACTGGTGACCCCGAATCTTCACGTTCTGAAGACTCGGCACAATGTATCCCGCAGCTGTAGGCACTGTTGCGTTAAAGCTGCCCACTTTCTGGATGAACAAGCCCCGCACGTGGTTCAGCCAAGCGGAGGCCCAGTTCAGATCAAGCAGATTACCTCGGATTTGCCAAAATACTTCTATATCGTCAGCTCGCGAAACCAAGGAGCCGCTTCATGAGTTGATGGCCTCATTCAGGCACCGCCAGGGAAAGGTAAATATATAGTTCTAAAGAACCTCCTCATTAGTATTTAGGATGCCAAAGGGCTGCTAGGCTCCTTCACTTGGATGGCCTAGGGGACAAGACATCATCCGCCCTCATGGACAAGATGCTCACTTTGGCAGAGGAACAAAAGCCCTTCCACATGTTTGAGCAGACGTTCCTTAAGCAGATGCCCGAAGATATTAGGCTCCTACTGGCTGATGTGGATTTCAGAAACCCACATAAGGTCATGGCATGGGCAGATGTCATCTATCGCTCCAAACGTGAGCCTGCAGACACACTCAACTGTGTAACAAGATCACTGCCCAAGCCAACATCCAAAGCTAGTCCAACACATGACCAGGATTCCCCCTGCCCATGAACCAAAAGGTCTGATCCAAAATGGTGCCTTTACCATCAACAGAGGGGTGCGGGAGCATGCAGGTGCCACCAGCTGTGCTCATTTCAGGGAAATGACAGGGTCAGCTGCTGTTAATGGCCATGGCGGCTGGCCAACTGAACAGCCTACTCCATGTCTGGGGCAGGATCTCAGGCCACAGATTCCTCGTTGACACAGATGCAGATATAAGTATCATTCCCCCATGTCACGAGACACGCATGAGACCTCATGGCCTCACCCTGCATTCAGCCAACAACACCACCATTAAAACTTTTGGCAAGAGACACTTTCCTGTGCATTTCAGCAAGTCCACTTTCAATTGGTCATTCACACAGGCATCCATCTGCTAGGCGCAGACTTCAGTTCATATAAATAATTTAAATTGTTATGTTATCCAGATCCCTAAGTATTTAATGGCCTCTTTTGGTCATTTAAATTGAGTATTTCTTCAACAATAATCTCCTTATGAAAGGGGTATAACTTCACTTTTATCCTAATTTACTTTATAACCTTAAATCTTACCATATTGTTCCAAATTTGTGTAATTTGTGTAAGGAAGTTTCTGGTCTGTCAGATATATCAAAACGTCATCCGCAAATAAACTAATTTTGTACTCCTCCTGACCAACCTTAAACCTCCTAATTTCTAAGTCACTCCTAATTACTTCTGATAGTGGCTCTATAGCTAAAATAAATGAATCTATGGATAAGGGACAACCTTGTCTACTAGATCTCGCCAAATGAAATGGATCAGACATCTGTCCATTAATTATTACTTTCGATTTAGGATTATGATATAATGCCTTGATCCAATTTATAAAAGTTTGTCCAAACCCAAATTTGTTGAATACTTTAAACCAAAAGTCCCATTCCAGTCTATCATATCCTTTTTCCGTATCTAGTGCCACTGCTACATTTAGGACTTTCCTTTTTTGTGCTGCATGTATAATACTAATTAATCTTGCCACATTGTCTGATGACTATCTCTTTTTTTTAACAAATTCTGTTTGATCCATGTTTATTAATTTAGGCAATAATTTAGTAATTCTATTCACCAATATTTTAGCCAGTATTTTAAGAGATTGGTCTTTAAAAAGAAGATTTTAAAGGAACTCTATCTTTTTTTTGGCATCACAACAATTATTGTTGTGGAAAATGAATCTGGAAGAGTACGAGTTCTTGATGCTTGATCTAATATTTCCATAAAAATAGGAATCAATACACCTTTCAATTCTTTATAAAATTCAGGAGGAAAATCATCTTCCCCTGGGGATTTATTACTTTGTAATGAACTTATTGCTTCTTTTACCTCTAATTGTGTAAATCATGCACTCAATTCTATTTGTTCTTCCAAGTTTAGTGTAGGTAAATTTATCCTCAATAAGTAGCTTTCAATTTTATTATCATCTTTTGAGGACTCTGAACTATATAATTTAGAATAAAAGTTTTTAAAAGTTTGTTTATTTCTCAATGTTTATAACTGATCACATTTGAATCATTTTTAACTGCATTAATTGTTTTTGAGGCCTGTTTAGATTTCAATTGCCATGCAAGTACTTTATGTGCTCATTCACCTAATTCATAATATCTGCTTAGTTCTTTTTAAAAAAATATGTAATGCTTCATGAATTTGCATGTCATCCTTGCACAGGGGCCATGCTAATCTTTTCTGTACCATTGCAATCTTAGTATATTTACTGCTGAAGTGAGCACATCTGCTTAGTTCTTGTGTAATTTTTTTCCATTGTATAAGTTTGTAATGTATTGTCTTGAAGTTTTTTATTAATTAATTGCCTATGCTTATCTTCAGAACTTTGCTTCTGAAAACCTTTTTCCAATAACTTTATTTCTCGCTCCAACTAATCTTTCATATAATCCTTATTAATTTCGTTAGTTACACTTATAATTTGTCCTCTCAGATAAGCTTTTAAAGCATCCATATTATGCAAGCCTACTGTATGTATGGGACCAGTTGTCCCAGTGAAAATTTCTGGTGGACATGGGTTTAGAAGTATTTCCACCCACCAGTGTTGACACATGCCATCCTACTTTAGACTTGCAACTATGAGCAGTTAACAGTTCCAACATTCCAACCTTTGGCACCAGGAAGATGAATGTCAAGTTCGAGAATCATCTCTACACTTGGCCATTTATTATAGCCGCAATCTCCCAACCTTTGCTTGGTGCAAATTTTCTTCAGGCTCATTCATTCCTTGTCAACTTAAAAAGGCATCAGCTAATAGATGGAACTACTTTTCAGACCATTCCTCTGGTAGACCCTTTACTCCTTGCTCTCTGCCTTCAAACATGAAGTAAACCAGTAGATGAATTCTCCAACCTGTTGGAAGATTTCCCTGAGATTATTACTCTACAATTTTCTGCATCCACTGCAAAGCACTATGTAACTCATTGCATTTGTACTAAGGGCCCTCCCATCCATGCTAAAGCCTGCTGCTTGCCTCTGGAGAAACTGTGCTTAACTAAGGAAAAGTTTGCCAAGATGGAGGAACTAAGCATAATTCATAGGTCCGACAGCCCCTGGGCATGTCCATTATATATGGTCCCTGTAATGAACTAGAATTCACTGTCTGTGTGTGGATTAGATGGCCGACCCCTCCTCTTGGCTCCACCCCCATCGGTGTCCATATAAACCCTGTTTTCCTGCCTTACCTCAGATTTACCTGAAGACCTCTGTAAATATTGGCCATTAGTTGCAAGCTAGTAAAAGTGTATTTGTGCTCCTCTAAAGTCTCAGAGTAATATCAATCATATTACAGTCTCGAAACACAATGGAGGTCAGCAACCTTATGGAGGATACAGGTGACTTAATGACACCCCAATCCTGGGCCATTATCTGATACCTCATATTCAGGATTTCTCAGCTAATTTGTATGGAGCAAAGATCTCCAAAATGGTGTATGGTTATCATCAAGTACCAGTAGAGCCAGAAGATATTCCAAAAACAGCAGTAATTATCCTGTCTGAATCCTTTTTTCCCCTTGAAAAAGGTGGCCCTTTCTTACTTCAACTCCTACTAACCCTCACCTCTTACCTGTTCTCACCAAAGCCTGTTGAGCCAAAGCCCTACCATTCTGACTCAGTCCACTCCAACGATGACCACACATGGTGGACAATATTATTATTATTGTCACAAGCTTAAAAATGCTTTTAAAGATGAGTGGTATAATTAACGTGAAATCAAATTTTTTCAGATTAGGTCATTAGTAATTTGGGGAGTCCCATGATTATATGTAAGTAAGCCAGGAAAATATGAACAATTTTGTTTGCCTTCTCCACACATTATTGCCTGTTCTCCTTGTTCCATAACAAAAGCAGAGATAAATAGAAGATTTACTTTTATTGTAAATACATAGATGGAAAGGGAAGGACAATACTGAAAACTTATTCATCTTGATCAAAAAGAATTAACTTCTTGCGGTAGTTTGAATAAGTGAATGCTTGCTAAACTTATTTAATGTTAGAGTCATCCATGTCCATATCAGGAAATGTTTATATTAACCAATGAAAGAAAAGAATATGCATTTTCCTTTCCTAAATAATGTTAGTGAATGGCTGAGAGTTTACAACAATATAACCACTTTTTTACATCGACTGTAATTTTTAAAAACTAAATTCCAATTTAAGACTTTCATAATATCTGTTGTATTTCTCTGGATTAAATGCAGCAGTCTCAGTAGCAAAAAAACTTTTCTAGCAATTCTCATTCTCTCATTCAATTCCATTATTATTTTCTAACACTTTTATGAACTCTCTACTTCTTCTACAGACTTACCAATGGAATCCTTGAGTGCATGTGTGAGTTTGCTTTGCCGAAATGGAATATGCTCTCTCTTGGAATCAGCAAGAGCAATAATGGTTTGCTCAAGGAAGGAGAGTGACTTATTGATATACATAGCTTCTCGCATCACCTGTCCTTCAGACTGAAATAACAAAGATGTTAGTGCAGATTAAAAGGATATAATGCAGTGATTGTACTTTTTCTTGTGTTTTTGATTTATCAGTGCAACAGACACCAAACATTCTATAATTTTGGCACCCCTTTGTCTTAGTTCATTCATAGTTCTCCTAGCTCTTAACTTCATAGCAAGTTGAATATTTGATCAGCATGCTGTGATCTTTGATTCAATAACACCATTTGTAGAGTATTTGTCATAATTGAACTTAATTTTTATCTGGACCAACACTTATAAAAACAGGGAGCTGGTCATTGCTGTTTATGTCAGTGTGTGTGCAAAATTCGTACTGAATTTACTTATATTTGAAACATCAGCAAAATACACTGGAACATAATTCATTTGCTGAAAGCAGTGGTAGAAAATATGGCCTAACATGCTAGATGTCTAATTATGCAATGGACTATTAACAATGAAGGTGGCACTATCTCATCTGATGGTGCTACAATGCACCACTGAGCTCAATGCAGCACAAATACCTGTCCTTGTAAATTACAAGCTGAGCAAAAATCAAAATGATCCATTAGATTTTACAGGTCACTCACTCCTGTCTTTCCCAGGCGTTCAGAACCCGCAAGATCCACCATGTTGAGTTTTGAGGTCAAGTACTTGACTTCTGAAGCCTCCTTCCATCGAGTCTACAAAGAGAAACATTAAAGTATATTTAGGAGGCTTTGCCTAAAAATGTAACTTGTGGAATGCATATGGAAATGGTCAATGAATTGATGAGCAGGTTAATGTTTTGGAAAAATGAGTGAATGTCATATTCATTCATTAGCTTTTCTTATGGCTTAGCTGGTAGTAATAATGAACAGATAATCTCATAACATGGGTATATATTTTCTCTTTCTTTGGCTTGGCTTCGCGGACGAAGATTTATGGAGAGGGTAAAAAGTCCACGTCAATAGGTATATATTATTCAACATATAATGGCTCTATAAACTAGAGGTGTAATAATAAAATTTTGAACAGGATATTCAACCATTTAGAAAATATATCTTTCTAATCTTCTCATCCAAGGAGACCAGATACATGACTGGACTTGGAGTGAGAAGTGTGAACCTATAAAAGAGAAAGGACGCAGGACCTGTTGGTTCTTTCTTTGGCTTGGCTTCGCGGACGAAGATTTATGGAGGGGGTAAAAAAAGTCCACGTCAGCTGCAGGCTCGTTTGTGGCTGACCAGTCCGATGCGGGACAGGCAGACACGATTGCAGCGGTTGCAAGGGAAAATTGGTTGGTTGGGGTTGGGTGTTGGGTTTTTCCTCCTTTGCCTTTTGTCAGTGAGGTGGGCTCTGCGGTCTTCTTCAAAGGAGGCTGCTGCCCGCCAAACTGTGAGGCGCCAAGATGCACGGTTTGAGGCGTTATCAGCCCACTGGCGGTGGTCAATGTGGCAGGCACCAAGAGATTTCTTTAGGCAGTCCTTGTACCTTTTCTTTGGTGCACCTCTGTCACGGTGGCCAGTGGAGAGCTCGCCATATAATACGATCTTGGGAAGGCGATGGTCCTCCATTCTGGAGACGTGACCCATCCAGCGCAGCTGGATCTTCAGCAGCGTGGACTCGATGCTGTCGACCTCTGCCATCTCGAGTACCTCGACGTTAGGGGTGTGAGCGCTCCAATGGATGTTGAGGATGGAGCGGAGACAACGCTGGTGGAAGCGTTCTAGGAGCCGTAGGTGGTGCCGGTAGAGGACCCATGATTCGGAGCCGAACAGGAGTGTGGGTATGACAACGGCTCTGTATACGCTTATCTTTGTGAGGTTTTTCAGTTGGTTGTTTTTCCAGACTCTTTTGTGTAGTCTTCCAAAGGCGCTATTTGCCTTGGCGAGTCTGTTGTCTATCTCATTGTCGATCCTTGCATCTGATGAAATGGTGCAGCCGAGATAGGTAAACTGGTTGACCGTTTTGAGTTTTGTGTGCCCGATGGAGATGTGGGGGGGCTGGTAGTCATGGTGGGGAGCTGGCTGATGGAGGACCTCAGTTTTCTTCAGGCTGACTTCCAGGCCAAACATTTTGGCAGTTTCCGCAAAGCAGGACGTCAAGTGCCCAGTCCGGGCACAGGGAGAGCAGCAGCGGCCCCGGCCCCGGTCCGGGCGAAGGGTAGACGGCGGCGGCCCCGATACGGGCAGGAGCAAGGGGGAGACGGCGGCCCCGGCCTCGGTCGAGTGAGGCAGGCGGAGGCCCCGGTCCGGGCAGGGAGTGGGAGGCGGTGGCCCCAGTCCAGGCACAGGGTGAACTGCGGCGGCCTCGGCCCCGGTCCGGGCAGTATGGACCGACCTAGGAGGGGAGGCAGGCCCCTCCAGCCCGGGTAACAAACCTGCATAGGAGAAGGCCACTCTGATATAAAACCTACGACCCAAGGACCTCGCTGCCACGTCCCAGCTTGCTTGGCCACGGCACACGAACCATGGGTTTAAAGGGTGGGGCCAGTACTGCGCGCACTGCACTCCACCTAAAAGCTCCTTTGCGCAGGCCCGAGGACAGGTCCACGTCCTCCCCCTCAACGTCCTCCCCCTCCACGTCCTCCCCCTCCACGTCCTCCCCCTCCACGTCCTCCCCCTCCACGTCCTCCCCCTCAAAAGATGCTCACAAACTCAAGCTAGCATGCTGGAACATCAGAACCATGCTAGACAAGACTGACAGCCACCGACCTGAACGTCGGTCTGCCCTCATTGCACATGAACTCCTCAGACTTGACATCGACATAGCCGCTCTCAGTGAAGTCCGCCTGGCAGATGTAGGCAGCCTCCAAGAACGCGGCGCGGGCTACACACTCTACTGGTCTGGCAAGCCTTCGGATGAACGACGCCTATCTGGTGTAGGCTTCATGGTCAAGAGCTTCATTGCCTCCAAACTCGAAAACCTTCCGACAGGCCTCTCGGACCGAATCATGTCCATGCGACTCCCACTTCAAAACAAGCGTCACATCACCCTCATCAGTGTCTATGCTCCAACCCTCCAGGCGGAACCAGCAGAAAAGAACAAGTTCTACACCGACCTGCGCAACCTCATCCAACGTACCCCTACAGCCGACAAGGTTGTCATCCTGGGCGACTTCAACGCTCGTGTCGGCAAAGACCTGTTGGTAAGTTTCACTAAACAGCAGACAGGACTTGGAGCAAGAGGCGCAAGAGTATTATGATCCCAGTTCATTGGGATACGATCGCATAGGTGGCAAATTTGGACATAATTAGTTAATTATTATTTACTCGGATACATGATACTGTTCATCAATCTCACAGCCTGCGGGAAGAAGCTATAAAACAGCCAGGCAGTCTTAATCTTGATACTGTGTGCTGGATGTAAAAGTCCTCAAGGATTCTTTATCCCCCACTTAAACAATACCCCTGGTGAGTGTCATCAACAGAAGGGAGATCCCAGTGATCTTCTTTGATAATTCACTGCATTGACTTCAGGTCCAATTCTTTGCAGCCACCTTGCCACGCAATGATGTAGCCAGCAGAATACTCTCAATTGTGCACCTGTAAAATGTTGTCAAGATGGGAGACAGAAGTTCTGCCCTACTCAACTTCCTTAACAAGTTTCAGCTTTATTGTGCCTTCCTGATTAATAAGGAGATGTAGTGGGTCCAGACAATGTTGTCCATTCTATTGCACACCAAGGAACATTGTGCTCTCAAAGACTAAGCTATTGATGTGTAATGGAGAATGGTCAAGTTTCATCTCACTGAAGTCCACAATCATCTCCTTTGATTTAGACTTTAGATTTTGCTGCATATCTGGACTGATTGTGGTCTTTGGGTTGAGAAGCCAGAATCCAGTTGTAGATGTAGGTGATGAGTCCCAGTGAAGACAGTTTATACACCAGCCTCTGAGGTATGATTATGTTGAACATTGAGTGGATGAATGTATAAGCTGTCATTCTCTAGGTGGGTCAGGATGGAGTGGAGGGTCAAGGCTGTAGCATAATCTGTGAACTGGTTTGGATGGGTCCAATGCTGCTGGAATGTATGATATGATGCATTCCATTACCAATGGCTCAAAGCATTTCATGATCGTGGAGGTCAGTGCCTCTGGGTGGTAGTCTAAATACTGTGACAGATTATTTTGTGTTTATATTGCATATTGATATGTTTTTGGGAGATAAATTGGGGCAGATTTTTTTAGTGTAGGTCACATAAAAACACTTTAAAACAGATCTAATTTAAAATACTGAGCTCTGCTCATGCTAGATATGTCGGTGCCAAGAGCCTTTGCAAAAGCTTTGGAGAGTGCACAAGAGACTTCACTTATGGAGTATTGTTTACAAAAAGGGAACAGATGAAAGAACCTGTCAGAGCCACAGACTGTCTGGTGTGGAACTTACTGTTCTAAGAGGATCATGTGGTTTTGCAAGCAGAGAGAGTAAAACAGGCTTTCTCTCTGGGAGAGAGAGACACACAGAGATCAGTTCTGCAGTTTTATAGTCAGCAGCAGCAGCTGGAACAGGACAAGCTGGAAAAACTCAATTTGGACGATGGGTTGTGACTGCTTAGTTCAGCCTGGTCAAAGCCTTTGTGGTTCATGCAGGAGGAGAGGACTGGCTGTATAATGTTTATCTTGAAATAAGAGAAGCAGAAAGGAACTCTATAGTGACCTGAAAGAAAGAGGTTATCATCTGGAGAACCCTAAGGGGGCAAGTTTCTTTGGCAAGACACTGAAGTGGCTGATTAAAAAGGAATCAGTTGTGGGTGTCCAGCAAACAACAAATTTCTCTCTGAAAACTGACAAAATCCTTCCTGAGCGGTAACCATTTACCTTTCAAACACCAAAGCCGGTGAACTTTATAAATGTTAAATTATCTACACAATATAAGAATTGCCTGGAGGAATAAGAGGTGAGATTGGACTGTGAATCAAAGAACCTTTCTGAACTTACACACACATTACATACATGTGCGCTTAGAATGATAAGGGGGTTAAGTTACTTAGTTAATAGTGATAAGTTAAAGTGTAATTCTGTTTTCATGTTTAAAGATAATTAAAAACAACTTTTGTTTAAGTAACCATTTGTCTTGGTAAATATCTATTGCAGCTGGATTTTGGGCTCCTCTGGGCTCGTAACATTATTGTCACTCTTTTGGGCACTAGGATGATGGTGGCTACCTTGAATCTTGCGGGGACAGTGGACCGCTCCATTAAGATATTGAAGATGTCCATTTGGACCTCCAACTTATGGCCTGCACATTCCTTCAGCTTCCGACATTTTCTAGTCCTGCTGCTTTGTCCTGGATAGTTTCCTACTCACATCAGTCACGACTATGCAGGGTGCCTGCTCTTCAGTGGGATGTGTGGCTTTTTTTGGTGTCACTTTGTTCTTTTTCATTAGACTGTGCATAGAAAGTATTCAATATGTGAAGAAGGGAGGCATTATTACTGCTAACACACAGGGTTGACTTATAGTCAGTTATGGTTTGAATACCTTGCCACAATTACCTCATGTTGCTGGTATCACACAGGTGTCTGTGGATTATCTGTGTGTGCCCATGCTTTGACTTCCCGATTGTGCAGAAGAGTTCAGCCCTTGCTGATCTTAATTTTTAACCCTTCTTGAAAGCAGTTTTGTGAGCTCCGAGCAATGCACAAATTTGTGTATCATTGGGATCTCTTTCAGGAAAGCTATGACCTGTACAAAAGGGACGGATTACAACAGAACTTCAGAGGGATCAATGTCAAAAGAAATGGGAGCATGGCATTGCTGATCAGGGATACTATCAGAGCTGCAAAAAAGAGTGAAGAAGTGGAGAGATTGCCTATTGTGTCAATGTGGGTAGAAGTCAGGAACAGGAAGGGGCAATAACCCTACTAGGTGTATATCATAAACCCCTTAATAGAAACAGAGACATTGAGGAGCAGATAGGGAGGTAGATTCTAGAAAGGTCAAAAATAATAAAATTGTTGTGATGGGTGATGTTAATTTTCATAATATCGATTGGCATCTTCTTAGAATGAGGGGTTGAATGGAGAGGAATTTGTGTGTTCAGAAGGCTTCCTGAGACAGTATGTAGATAGGCTAACTCAAGAAGAGGCTATACTTGACCTGACATTTGGAAATGAACCAGGTTAGGTGTCAGTGAGTGAACATTTACGAGAAAGTGATCACAACTCCTTCTCCTTTGCTGGAGGAGAGGAATAGACAATTTGGAAAATATTTAATTGGGGTAGGGGAAAATATGGTACTATTAGGCAGAAATTTGAGAGTAGGTGTGCTTGGGAAAATGTACAGCAGAAATGTGGCAAATGTTCAGGCAACATTTACGTGACACTGCACATATATGCTACATTGAGGCAGGGAAAGAATAGTAAGGTGAAAGAACCATAGAGTATAAGGGAAGAAGAAAATCTATTAAGAAAAGAAAAGCTTATTATAAATTTAAGAAAATAGGAACTGACAGAGCTTCAGAGAATATCAAAATTGCCACGTATTTGTAAAAAAAACAAAATTGTAAACTTAAGTAAATTAAGACAATAAATGCATAATAAATATTCATAATCCGAGTGCAAAAAAAAGAGACTTGTAATAGTGTAGACATGTAGCTTGTGCTGTTGGAGCAGTCATTATTAGTGTAACAAGGGCAGATTCAAGACCCTAATAGTTCTTGGAAATAACCAAGAGGTGGTTATTTTCAGGCTTCTGTATATTCTGCCTAAAGGTAGCAGTGAGGAGAGGTTGTGGCCAAGGTGGTCAGGTTCCTTTATAATATTGGCTACCTTCTTGAGGCAGCACCTCACACAGACGTCTGCAACGGATGGGAGGTCAAAGATCTGGCTGTTTGGTTCCTTCGAATGTCAAGGAAAATTTATCTGATTTTCTTTTGATAGAGCCATTCATTGCCTGGCATGTACAGATGGATGTTACACGTTGCTTCTCTTCCTCTGTCTTGTTGTACTGCAGGTGTGGACTATTCATATTTTGAGGAGTTGCAAAGTGAATTGTACGTCAGTGAGCATCCTCTTTTAAATTTTTTGATATAGAATAGTTCATTGAGACAGCAGAAAATTGTTGGGGTTAATTGTAAGGCATTAAAAAAAATCTCAAGGTTGATTCGTAATCTTTTCAAGAGTTTACCCTCTTTTTTGAATATTTTATTTAAAAAAATTCAATACAAGTAATTTATAAATCATTATGCAATACAATGAGTGTATAAATTGAAGAGAATTTTATTTATTACATGATGGTTATATCCCCTCCCCCTCCCTCCTTATCCCAAACCGCACCCCCAACCCTTCCACCCAAAAAGGTTGTACCTTAGAGCATGATCAAGTCAAGTGTAAAAACATACCCATCTCTTCACCACACCTGAAACATTGATAAATATGATTTCATTCTGCTCAGTTTTTGTGGTCTTAAATATAATTAATATAAGAAATTATACTGAACCAATCTATATCTTATATTAAAAGTATTTATTATACTATCTTGACAGAGATCAGACCATCTTTACTCATCAATTATAATATTCAAGTCCATCTCCTATTTCTGTGCAGATTTATGCAGTCCTTGTTTAATAGTTCTGTTCTCCAGTAAGAGATATATTGCTGATATAAATTTCTTAATGTATCCTCTCCTAATAAGAGTTTCTACCTCACAAAAAATAGGTAACCACATTTCTGGACCTAATTTTTCCCTTAAGAATGGTCTCAATTGAAAATAACAAAATAAAGTATTATTAGGTATTCCATATTTATTCCTAAATTGTTCAAATAACATCAGTTGGACTTGTTCATAACAGTCTTCAATATTTATAATACTCTTATTGGACCAAATGATTAAAAATCAATTATCTTTTGAAAAAGGTACAAGTTGATTTTGAATCAAAGGCATTTTAGGTGATATACTTCCTTTTGTTCCAATTTAATCATTTATCTTATTCCAAATAATAATCAAATGTTTTTAAGCAATGGTTTCTCCTTAGCCCCGGTTAATAATTTTGAGTCCCATTTATATATAAATTCCTCTGCTAACCTCTCTCCTATATTATCTAGTTTATTTTAACCCATGCTGGCTTTTCTACTTCTTCAAAGAAGGAATCTCATTTGAACCACTTGATAAAAATTCTTAAAATTAGGAAGTTGTAAACCTCCCTATTTATATTTCTATATTAATTTTTCTATAGAAACTCTTGACATTTTATCTTTCCAAAGAAATTACCTTACATGTTTATTTAATTCTTGAAAAAAACATTTGTGGTAATGATATAGGTAAGGTTTAAGAAAGATATTAAATTCTTGGAAATATATTCATCTTTATACAATTAACTCTTCTTATTAATGGGGGCGTGGCGTGATGGCATAGGGAGAAGACGTGGGAAGACACCTCCCCATGGCAGAACTATTTAAAACCCGTTTAAAAGTTTTAAAAATTTTTTTGCAACTGTTGATTATATTGCTGAAGTACTTTACAAACAGCCATGAGGAAGACTAAAACTCAAATAGCTAAGAAATCAGCCATTAAACAATCAACAATTACTGAAGAAACTCGCACTACCTCACAAACGGAGCCTCTGGAGCCTCGACTGCAGTGTCAATTCACTGACTGGCACCAACTTTACGAACCGCGACACAAGATGGCGCCAGTGACCGACGTCAATCTCCTTCAGATCAAGAAGATCAACTGCACATGCGTGAAACTTTGCACATGCGGGCTACATTTGAAACAGCCCAGGCTGCGGGTAGCCAACCTCCCTCAGTCCAGTGACCCTAGACTGGCTGGGGTGGGGTTCTCACCTATAGTCGGGTCGAGCTGACCCATGCATTGATGGAGGATGAGGAGGATATTGCTGGATTGGAAGAAGAATAGGTGCAACTTATGGAAGAAGAAACAGTTATATTCAAGGGTAGGCCTGTGATGAGGCAGACTTTTAAACTTAAGTCTGATCCTCATCTTCAGATTCTGCTTTATCTGATTTATCTAAGGAAATGGAGAATTTGGCTATGCAAGTGAGCCAAGGGTTTTCAGTTGTGAAGGAGTTGCTGAAATGAAAGGTGAAATGTCTTCTATTAAAATGGATGTGGCTAAGTGCCTGAAAGCAGTGGATAAGATTCAAATTAAATTTAAGAAGATTGAAGATGCATTTATTGATTGTAAAGATGATGTGGACCAGTGTTGTTACGAGCCCAAAGGATCCCAAAACCCAGCAGCAACAGATATTCACCAAAACAAATGGTTACTTAAACAAAAGTTGTTTTTAATTATCTTTAAACTTGAAAACAGAATCAAACTTTAACTTGTCACTATTAACTTAACTAACCTAACTTCACCCCCTTCTAATTCTAAGCGCACATGTATGTAATATGTGTGTAAACTTAAGAAAAGTTATTTAGTTCACAGTTCAATCTCACTTCTCATTCTTTCAAGTTCTCTGGTTGCAGGCAATTCTTATACTGTGCACAGAATTTAACAAATAAAGTTCAACAGGCTTTGGTGCTCGAAAGGTAAATGTTTACCACTCAGGAAAGTTCTTGTAGGTTTGCAGAGAGAGAGGAGTAGTTCCAGGATTTCCACAACTGAGGTACCACCATTAGTCACCTCAATGTCTTGCTGATGAAACTTGCCCCATCAGGGTTCTCCAGATGATAACCTCTTTCTTTAAGGCTACCAAAGAGTTCCTTTCTGTTCCACTTATTCCAAGTGAAACATCAGACAGATAGCACTTCCAACTTCTGTTTCAGTTCCAACAAGCTTCTCCTGGCTTGTTTCAGCTGTGTCTCTCTCTATCTCAGACTCCAAACTGCCAGCAGCATGTCCTTCCCTCTCTCTCACTTGCAAAACCGCCTCCTTCTTCTAGTTCATCTGTTGTTTTAGGTAAACAAACCTTTCAATAACCTCTGAGTGAGCATTTTGCAGAGAAGTCAAAAGCCTTGCAAAAAGGTCCAAAACAGACAAACTGGCTCTTCCAAGACAATAGTTTATTCATTTCATGACATAATTTCAATGATCACCTACTTGTGAAATATGCATAGCATTCTACATAGTTTCTGTAAAGTCACTAAATATGAATTTTTCAGTATTTCAAATAAGATCTGTTTTAAAGTGTGTGCATGTAACCTACTCTAATTTTACCAATTTATCTCCCTAAAACATCTCAAAATATTCCATCACATTGTAAAGAAAGGATGGGACAGATGAAGGATTTGTTTACTGGTTTAGAGATTCAGAAAAATGACTTGCTGAAAAAGATTGATGTTTTGGAAAATCAGAGTCGGAGGAATAATGTTAAAATTGTTGGTCTTCCAGAAGATTTTAAATGTCCCGACCCAGTTCAGTTTTTTGCAGGTGGATTCCAAAGGTTTTAGTCTGGAATTGGATAGAGCTCATCGAACAATAAGAAGGATGCCGTTTCCTGGTCAAGCTCCACATTTCATTCTGATTCGTTGTTTGTGCTACCATGACAGAGAACTGATTTTAAGACTTGCTATACAGAATGCCAGAAGCAATCAGGGCCCTTTACCTGTTAAGAATAATAGAGTATTTTTCTATGCTGATTTGAGTCAAGTTGTAATTAAACATCATTAATAATTTAATTCAGCTGAAGCTGTTTTGTGGAAGAAGGGTTATAAGTTTGCTTTTCCTTATCCTACTGTGCTTAAAGTTTTTTTATGGGGATTATCAAACTCAGTTTTTTAATGATGATGGTGAAGTTTTCACTTTTGCTAATTCTTTACCTGTTAATAAGCAGGGGCAAGATCAACAGCTTGTTTTTGTTCTGAAAGGGAAGAATGGGAAGTGAGAGATGGAAACTCAACAGTTGATTGATATTGGAATTGATGATGATTAAGTTAACCGAGATTAGGAAGAAGCCTAACATACTTGAACTGATTATGTTTTATTTTTGTTTGTTCTGTTCAGGGGGGGGGGGGAAGGGGTTGTTTGACTACCAATCCTTCTGAAGTCGTTGACCACTTTGTGGCATTTGTCACTCCGGTACAATTGAGGGGGGGTAATACTATTATATTATTGTAGTATTTTTTCATGGATTTTTTTCTTTATGGGTTTTTTGTCTCTTATTTCTTTTTTGAGGAGATCTCTAAAATTGTTTGTAATAGAGCCATAAGTGCTTCGCCACTTATGTGGGATGTATATGTGATTTTTTTTATGGCAAATTTAAATTTTGCTACTTTTAATGTTATTGGGCTTAATAATCTGATTAAGAGAAAGGGGTATTAGCATATATTAAAAAGTTGAAAGTTGATATTGCTTTTTTACAAGAGACACATTTGACTGAAAAGAAACATCAGAAGTTAAAAAGAGATTGGATTGGTCAAGTTATAGCATCTTCTTTTAATTTAAAAGCAAGAGGTGTTGCTATTTTAATTTATAAGAAGTTATCTTAGAGCAGTTGGTAGGCTTTTGATTGTTAAATGTAAAAAAATGTTTTGAATTTTGGACTTTAATGAATGTTTATGGTCCTAATATAGATGATGAGCAACTTATGGTAGATTTTTTAAAAATTTAAGTCAAGATTTTAATTGTTGCTTAGATCCATTGTTAGATAAATCTCCAAAATCGATTGTTAGAACAAAAATGGCTAAACAGTTAATGACATTAATTTAAAATATGAATCTAGTAGAGATTTGGAGGAAATTAAATCCTAAGGGGAAAGATTTTTCATTTTACTCATCTCGACATGATTCTTATTCTACAATAGATTTATTTTTAGTATCAGCACAATTACAAGGGTGAGCTTTTAAAGCTGAATATAAGAGTAGGATTTTGTCTGACCATTCTTTGTTGCTAATTACTTGTACTGGTTCTGAGAGAGTGGAGAATGTGTATTGTTGGAGATTGAATTCTAATGTTGTTGAGAAATCCTGAATTTATTAAATTTATGAGAGATCAAATGCAGTTGATTTTGAAAATAAATGTCGATTCGATTGGTAGTACATTTTTTTTGGGGAATGCTTTGAAAGCTTATTTGTGGGGACAAATTATTAGTTACACAGATAACATTTTTTTAAAAATAACATATGGTTAAGACTAATATATTGGAGAAGGAGATAGCGATTTTGGAAAAAGACTTGCAGCAGGACTCTATGGAAATTTAGAAAGTCACTACAAACTTATAAATTTGAGAAGTTATTGTAGAGAATTAAACAGCGTTATTATGAGTTGGGTGAAAGAGTCCACAGAGTATTAACATGGCAGTTAAAAACAGAGCAATAGAACAATAAATGCTATTAGACATGATTCAATAATTACTCAGGAAATTAATGATGGATTTCTTACATTTTAAGAGAAATTGTATATTTCTGAAATATTTACCAGATTTGATTCATGTAGACCAGGCAAGTTTTATTAAAAATCTGTATTCAGCAGATAATATTGTGAAGTTGATTTCTTTAATTAATACAGACCTTTGACAGAGTGAAGTGGAGTTTTTTGTTTAAAGTTTTGAAGAAGTTTAATTTTGGGCTTCTTTTTACTGATTGGATTAAGGCTTTATTTAAAAATCTTAGAAAAATGGACAGGTATCTTCTTCTTTTGTTTTATCTAGATTGACTAGACAGGCTGTCCTTTATCACCAGCTCCATTTGCACTAGCCATTGAACCTTTGGCTCAGTTAATTAGACAAGATAGTAATATTAAGGGTATTAGGGTGAAAGCGGATGAATATAAAATAAATTTATTTGCAGATGGTGTTTTGATATATTTAACACAATCTTTGAAATCTTTGGGGAGTCTGCATGCTAGATTGGAGCAGTATGATTAAATATCGGGATATAAAATTAACTGGGATAAGAGTAAAATTATGCCTTTGGCTATGTGGATTACTCATTTTGTAGGCATATTGCAAAATTAAAGTGGTCTGATCAGATTAAATATTTAGGTATTATAATAGATAGTAATTGCAATCATTTATATGAATTGAACTATTTACCTTTGTTGTCTAAAATTAAATATGATTTAAATTGGTGGAATGATTTACCTATAACATTAATAGGACATGTTAATTGTGTGAAAATGAATGTTTCCCTGTATTCAATATTTTTCCAGTCTATTCCTTGTAGGATTCCTCAAACATTTTTTAAAGATTTGAATGTTTTAGTGAGGAAAGGTAAAATGGCGAGGGTGTCATTGCAGAAATTGACTTGGAAGTATGCATGAGGAGGACTGTAACTTCCTAATTTTCAGAATTATTATGAATCAGCACAGTTGAAATTTATTAATAGGATGTTTGAAGTGGATAAACCTTTGGTATGGACTAATATTGAATTATCTCAGATTGATGAGAAGAGGATAGATCACTTTATTTATAAATGGAATTCTCAGCTTTTACAGTTATAATTTACTGGTGTTGAAACATTTAATGAAACTATGGACTTAAGAAAGAAATTATAGGTACTGAAGGTAAAATTTCGGCTAAAACTCCTTTATTTCAAAATAACCTTTTTCCATTAAATAATAAACTTTTGAAACTATGGGTACAGAAAGGAATTAGATTGGTAGAAGATTGTTATGAGGTTGGGTATTTTATTTTATTTTATTTCATTTCTAAGAATGAAAGAAATATGAAATTTCTTTGAATACTTTGTTTTCTTAATATCAGGTTAGAGCTTTATTGTTGGATAATTTGGGGCATATATTACAGTTACCTAGACAGTCTAAATTGGTAAGTTTACTTACTGAAGCTGTTATGCAAGGATTTATATCTGAGATCACGGTGGCCACCGTGACAGAGGTGCACCAAAGAAAAAGTACAAGGACTGCCTAAAGAAATCTCTTGGTGCCTGCCACATTGACCACCGCCAGTGGGCTGATAACGCCTCAAACCGTGCATCTTGGCGCCTCACAGTTTGGCAGGCAGCAACCTCCTTTGAAGAAGACCGCAGAGCCCACCTCACTGACAAAAGGCAAAGGAGGAAAAACCCAACACCCAACCCCAACCAACCAATTTTCCCCTGCAACCGCTGCAATCGTGTCTGCCTGTCCCGCATCGGACTTGTCAGCCACAAACGAGCCTGCAGCTGACGTGGACTTTTTACCCCCTCCATAAATCTTTGTCCGCGAAGCCAAGCCAAAGATATCTGAGATGTATGCTGTATTACAGAATAAAATACTTAAGCCGGATATTTATAAATTTGTCCATATCTATTTCTTAGGATGATTGGATGACTTTATGCAAAGACAGTATGACCAAAATTGTAAATGCAAGGTATAGATTGGTTCATTATAACTTTGTTCATCAGTTATATTTAACCCTGAGAAATTAAAGAAATATAAGTTTATTTCTTCTGATTTATGTTTTAGGTGCCATAAACAAGTTGGTTCTTTTTTACATTCTACTTGGTCATATGAAACAGTGAAATCTTTTTGGAATAGAATTAAGGAACTTCCAGAAGCTTTATTTAAATTTAAAATTTCACTTGATCCTATGGTATTTTTACTGGGTTATATTAAGAAATTGAGTTTGGAATTAAAATTAGATAAGTCTCAAATTGCTTTTCTGAGATTGGCTTTAGCCATGGCTAGAAAATGTTTGGCAATTACTTGGAAAAATAAGATTGATTTGAGTATTCAACGATGGCATTTGGAAATGCGGTCTTGTATTCCATTGGAAAAGATAACATAATTTAGGTAACAATTATTCTTTTTTTGTTAAAGTTTGGAGCCCATATATGAGATATATGAGATTGAATTTGTAATAGTTTTTTTCCCCACAATTGATGGGGTTGCACCAAACCATGGCAATAACTGAAGGTTGTTATGTAAGTTAATCTCCTCTTCTATTCTATCTTTTTCTTTCTTTCTTTTGGGGTAGTTTAGAGGGGGGTTGGGAGGGGTAGGTGGGTTAGGGTTGGAAGGGTGAGGGTTTACATTGGGTAAAATATTATGTATTTACTCATATTTTTATTGCATAATTTATTATGATCAATAAATAAAATTTTCAAAAAACTCTTCCTATTAATGTTATAGGCAAAATCATCCTTTTTAAAAAATCATCTTCAACTTTTTTGAGTAATGGCAAATAATTCAATTTATAAGTTTTTAGTTGTTTTCTACATGAACCACAAAATATTTAATCCCATATTTTGGCCATTTAAATTGGGTATTTCTCTGAGAGTGTAGTCTCCTTCTGTAAGAGGCATGCTTTCACTTTTATCCCAATTTATTTTATAACCAGAGATCTTACCATATTCTTCTAAATTAACTTGTAGTTTCCTTAAAGAAGTCTCTGGTTCCATTAAATATATTAGGACATCATTTGCAAACAAGCTAATTTTATACTCTTCTTGGCCAAGTTTAAATTCTTTAATTTCCAAATGTCTTTTAATTACTTCTGGTAGTGGCTGTATAGATAATATAAACAAGGCTGGAGATAAAGGGTTTCCTTTTCTATGTGATCTTGTCACTTGAAATTAAGTAAAAATCTGACCATTGGTTACTATGTTAGCTTTAGGTCTTTAGGTTCCTTATATAATGCTCTAATCCAATTTATAAAAGTTGGTCTAAAACCAAATTTATCCAGCAATTTTAACAAAAAAATCCCCCCAAAAAGCAACAGTATGACTTGGAACTTTTCTTTTTTATGCTAGATGGACAATGTTGATTAATCTAGCCACATTGTCTGCTGACTGTCTTTTTTTAACAAAGTCTGTTTGGTCCATATTTATTAATTTTGGTTATAATTTACAATCTGCATTCAACATTGAGATAGGTCTATATGATGAAGGCTTCAAAGGAGCTCTGTTTTTTTTTTGGTGTCACAGTAATTATTGCTGTTGAAAATGATTCTGGAAGTGTATGTGTTCTTGATGTTTGATCAAGCACTTCCATAAAAATTGGAATCAAATTTTTAAATTCTTTATAAAATTCAGTTGGGAAGCCATCTTCTCTTGGTGGTTTATTACTTTGTAAAGAACTAATTGCTTCTTTCACTTCTAATTGTGTAAAATTATCACTTAATTCTGTTTGTTCTACCATGTTTTGTCTAGGTAAATATATCTGGAATAAGTATCTATCTATTTTATTCTCATCTCGTAAAGACTCTGAGCTATATAATTTAGAGTAAAACTCATTAAATGATTCATTTATTTCTTGAGGTTTGTAATTAACATTTATTAAATAATTATTTCATAACATTTAAATAATTTGTAATTGCAATAATCATTCTTGATAACTGCTCTGCTTTTAATTGCCATACAAGTACTTTATGTGATCTTTCACCTAACTCATAGTACCTCTGTTTAGTTCTTGTTATCGCATTTTCTTTACTATAGGTCTGTAGTATGTTGTATTGTTGTTTTTTATTGATTAATTGTCTATGTTTATCCTCAGAATTTCTTTTTTGAAAATCTTTTTCCAAGACCATTATTCTTGTTCTAATCCATTTCCTCTTTCATGTAATCCTTATTAATTTTTGACATAAAACATAATTTGACCTCTCAAATATGCTTTCAAGGCATCCCATATTATAAATTTATCATTCATAGAGTTCAAATTTGTATCACCAAAGAGTTGTATTTGTTCTCTAATAAAATTTTTGAATAGTGATGAATTTAATCTCCATCTATAAACTGATCTCTGTCTGACATTGTGATCAACATCAGTAAAGGTGAATGATCAGATAAAATTCTCATTTTATATTCTGCATCTAATATCCTTCTCTGTAACTGTGCTGAAATTAAAAATAAATAAATTCTAGAATAAGTGTCATGTCTATATGAATAAAAAAATAGTATTTTTCTCTAGGATGAATTGTCTCCACACATCTATTAAATTCAAATCTTTCATCAATATCAATGTAGCTTTCGCTCTTGATATTCCTCTAGTTGTTCTGTCTAAAATTGGATCTAGACAAAAGTTAAAAGTATCCTCTATTAAAATATTCTTATGTGCTTTTGCTAAATTCAAAAAGGTTTCCTGTATAAATTTTTCATCATCCACATTTGGTACATAGAGATTTAAAAGAGTGCACAATTCTGAATATATTTGACAATGTGTCATCATATATTTCCCTGCTGGGTCTATTACTACATTTTGTATTTTCATAGAAAGATTTTTTTCTCACCAAGATTGCCACTACCCTGGTCTTAGAAATAAACGATGAAGCTGCCACATACCTAACTTCTTTTCAACTTCAAATGTTGTTTCTCAACTAAATGTGTTTCTTGTAGAAAAGCCAAATCTACTCACATTTTCTTAATATGTGCTAATACCCACTTTCTTTTCACTGTCCCTCTTAACCCATTAATTTTAAAATTCCACAATTTTACTCATCATTCCACACTCCTTCCTCCACCTCTGCCTGTAGTCCCTCCTCCTTTGTTTCTGTTATTCAATATACAATGTATTAGAGCACACTCCCTCCGGCAATCCAAGTAAAGAAAAAAATTAAATGTACTTTTAAAGCATGGAAATCACTACATTTATGGCTATATATAATCAATAAAATACCGTGCGTGTGCGTGTTGGTCAAGTAGCCAACACTAATTCCCTCCATTTTATGGGTTGTGACCAGAGTCACATTTACCCACATGATACAGTAAGAGTTAAAGACCCATCTCCTCCCCACCCGCCCCCCCACAACCCGGTATTTTAGACTCAAAACATTTTATACATTAAAAAAAAATTGTAAAAATCAAAAGGTATTTTCATAAATTTCAAGGATTAACAACGGAAAAGTAAGTATAGTCCCTTCAGAAATGTCGATAGCTGTTGTACTTCTAATTCTTCATTCCCTCTGAATTATTAGGAGATTTTTCACAAAACTTAAAAAGAACTTGTTTTCACTTCCAGGCAAGAAAATCTTCAAAGTTACCAGATGGCAGAGCAAAATTCTGTAGCCCTTTTCGCAAAGAATCTTCTTAACTGGATTAAATGTCTTTTTAATAAATCAGCACTTATATCAGGATGAAATAGAACTCTAACCCCTGCATACTCAAATTGTCCTTAGCTCCTTCTGCTGCTAATGCCAGAATCTTTTCTCTGTCTTGGTATCAAAGAAAATTAATGCAGAACGTGGATTCTGATTCTGAAGCGGCTTTGGTCTGAGAGCTCTGTGTGCTCTTTCAATCTCAACAGGTTGCTTAAAGTTTGCTTCACCCAATACTTCAGGAATCCATTTTGAAAAAAAAAGGTTTTGGATCTTGCTCTTCCTTTCCTTCTTTAAGACACACTATTTAAATGTTATTCCTTCTGCTAAAATTTTCCAATATATCCACCTTTTGCTGGAGCTTCTGATTTTCCATAACTAAGGCAGTGTTAGAATCTTCCACTCTCATAACTCTATCAAGCATATGTTGCACTTCTCCCTGTACTTTTTCATTTTCACATCCATTTTATCAATTTTCTTCTTCAACTTATTAACAACATCCACAACTCTTTTTATTTCCTCTCTCACTTCTCTTCTCATTTCCTGGAATTCTTTAATTAACATTTCCATTCTCGTTATATCTTTTGCTTCGCTTTTTCTTTTAAGTGCTTTAGGTTTTTCAATACCTTAATTTTCATTAACTGAACATCCTCTTTTTTCGATGCTAGTCTGCTGAGAGCCCAACTCCTCTTCTCCCTCTTCCGATGATATTTCAGAAGACCCCAGTTTTTTGTGCATGTGCGAAGTCTCGTGCATGCTTATTGCACTTCTGGGTTCTTCTTCATCACCATCTCCCCAGAGCTGCAGGGGAGCAACGTTGGTGGAAGACCCCTCGGCAGAAGCACTTACCCAGGGAGTAGCTTGTATGCTAAGTCCCTGCTTCTGAGTGCCTGCAGGCCTCCAATCCTTCTTGATCTTCTTTTCGTGTTGGGCCCTAGGTAAGGCAGCAGTTACTTCTTCTTTCTTTGGAGGCATGTTGAATGTATTGTAGAGGAGTTTAAATGTATTTTTAAGATGTTTTAGGACTTAAACATTTCTTAATCTGTACTTTTTTTTACTAATTCCCAGGAGGGTTAGGTTCCTACATCCTAAACCTACTGCATGACGTAACTACCCCACCCCCCCCCCCCCCACACTGTTTACCCTCTTGATAATTTGTTAATTAGTATTATAAACACAAAAAAAATGTCAGAATTCACTTTACCTCAAGCCTTCAGCTTGTGAATTCATCCTGTTGACTTGGATCTTAGAATATACAGAATTTAAATGAATCACTAACATTTCAGATGTTTTCAGGTGGTATTAGGTGAAAATAATCTATGTATGTTGAGATAAATTAGTAAAGTCTGCAAATCAAAGATAACTCATCTTACCTCAACATGTATGGTAAAAATGCAGTGAGATCTGGAAGAGCTCCTATTCATTGTATGGGATGCAATAATTCTGTTGGTTTCACCCTGTTATATGAAAGAGTAACACATAGTTATAGAATTCTGCAGCGTAGAAACAGGCCCTTTGTCCAATTTGCCCACATCAACCAAATCATATCACTTTAAACTTTTCTTGCACTTGTCTAAATTTGGAATGCAACATAAGAACATGAGAAATAAGAGCAGGAGTAGGCCATCCGGCCCATCGAGCCTGCTCCACCATTCAATAAGATCATGGCTGATCTGACTATTGACTCAACTTCACCTACCTGCCTTTTCCCCATATCTCTTAATTCCTTTTTTTAATGCAAAAAATCTAACTGAACCTTAAATAAGTTTAATGAAGTAGCCTCAACCACTTCCCTGGACAAAGAATTCCACAGATTCACTTCTCTCTGGGAAAAGAGTTTTTCCTAATCTTCATCTTACATTTATTCCCCTGAATCTTGAGGCTGTGTCCCTTAGTTCTGGTCTCACATACCAATAAAAACAATTTTTCTGCCTCTGTCTTATCTATCCCTTTCATAATTTTATATGCTTCTGTAAGATCTCTCATTCTTCTGAATTCAAGTGAGTATAATCCCAGACGATTTAGTCTTTCCTCGTAGGTGAACCCCCTCATCTTCGGGATAAACTTGGTGAACCTCCTCTGGACTGCATCCAAGGCCAGTATATCCTTCCTCAAATGTGGAGACCAGAAATGCACACAGTACTCCAGATTTTCCCTCACCAGTACCTTGTAAAGTTGCAGCATGACCTCCCTGCTCTTGAAATCAATTCATCTAGCAATGAAGGCCAATATTCTATTTGCCTTCTTAATAACTTGTTGTACCTGCAACCCAACTTTTTGTGATTCATGCACAAGCACTCCCAAGTCCTTCTGCACAATAGAATGCTGCAGTTTTTCACCACTTAAATCTTGTCCTCTATTTTTCCCATCAAAGAGGATGACTCACATTTACTAATGTTGTACTCCATCTGCCAGACTTTTTCCCACTCACCTAACTTAACCATATCCTTTGCAGCCTCTCCACATCCTCTGTACAATTTGCTTTTCCACTCAATTTAGTATCATTTGCAAACTTGGCTACACGACACTCTGTCCCCTCTTCCAAATCATCAATGTAAATGATGAACAGCTGTGGGCCCAGGACAGACCCCTGCGGCACCTCTTACCACATTCCCAATCAGAAAAACACCCATTTATCCCAACTTTCTGCCCTCTGACAGTTAACCAATCCTCAATCCATGACTTCCCCGGCTCCATTCATCTGTATCTTATGATAAGTTTCTTGTGCGGCACCTAATCAAATGCTTTCTGGAAATCCAAATATACAACATCAACCTGTTCCCCTCTATGAACTCCACCTATTATATCCTCAAAGAACTCGTGCAAGTTTATCAAACAAGACCTGCCCTTTCTGAATCCATGCTGCATCTGCCTGATGGAACTCCTTCATTCTAAATGTCTCACTATTTCATCCTTAATGTCAGATTTAAGCATTTTCCTGACTACAGACGTTAAGCTAACTGGCTAATAGTTACCCGTCTTCTGCCTACATCCCTTTTAAAAAGTGGTGTGACATTTGCTGTCTTCCAATCTGCTGGGACCTGCCCAGAAACAAGATAATTTTGATAAATGACTACCAACACATCAACTATAACTCCTGCCATTTACTTTAGTACCCTGGGATGCATCCCATTAACACCAGGGGATTTGTTCGCGTTCAGTCCCATTAGTTTGCTCATCTCTGTCTTTTTTTTAACAATTACTTTATTGAGGCCCTCACCTCTCTTTGCATTCCTATCTCCACTCTTTGGCATGCTGGATGTGTCTTCCACCTTGAAGACTGACACAAAATATCTGTTCAATGCCCTTGGCCATTTCCTCATTTCTCAATATCAATTTTCCTTTCTCATCTTGCAAGGGACCTATGTAGACTTTAGCCACCGTCCCTCTACCATTTCCTCTGGCAGCTTATGCAAGATTGACTCAGGTTCCTTTTAAATCTTTCTCTTCTCATCATAAATCTATGTCCACCAGTTTTAGATTCCCCTACCTGGGAAATAGACTATGATCACCTTATCTTCATCCTTCGTGATATTATAAACTTCTAATAAGGCCCTGAGAATCTTTTCTGCATCCTTTCCACTTAATAATACAGTATATTTCCTATAGCTGGGTGACAAAAATTACAGACAATACTCCAAGCACAATCTCACTAACGTCTAGTGTAGCGAGAACCATAGAAGAATTACAGGACAGAAACAGGCGACCTCAGATCCTCTAGTCCATACCAAACCATCTTTTTACCTAGTCCCACTAGCCGACACCTCTCAATCCATGTACCTGTCCAAATTCTTCTTAAATATTAAAATTAAGCCCACATTTACCACTTCAGCTGAAAGCTTGTTGCATACTCCCACCACTCTTTGTGTGAAGAAGTTTCCTCTCAGGTTCCCTCTAAACTTTTCCTTTTTCACCTTTAGTCCATGTCCTCTGGTTTGTATCTCATCTACCCTCAGTGGAAATGTGATGCCCCTGCTACTGTACTCATTGTCTTGACCAATGAAGACAAAAATGCCAAATGTTTTCTTCAACACCCTGCCTACCTATGCCACCACTTCAGAGGAATTATGTACCTGTTTCTTCAAGTCTCTCTGATTTAAAGTGCTCCTTGAGGCCCTACTGTTTAACTCCTGCCCTTGTCTTATCTAAGAAAGTGCATATGTCACATGTCTGAGTTAAATTCCATCTGCCATCCCTGACCCACTTCCCAAGTTATACAGATCCCATTGTAATCTTTAAAAAAAAAATCTTCATAATCCCTTATGCCAGCAATCTTGGTGTCATCCACAAATTTACTAACCATGTGAACTATAATTGTCAGCCAAGTCATTAATATAGATGACAAAGAACAGTGGACCAGGACTGATGCCCTATATCCAATCTGTGTGACAAATCTCCACTAACGTCCTCTGTCTCCTACAATCAAGACAGTTCAAATGGTCAGTTCACCCTGTATCCAATGCCATCTGACCTTCAGGACTAGTCTACCATGTGGGACCTTGTCAAAGGTCTTACTAAAGTCCATGTAGACAACATCCAGCACCATAATAAAAGCTACAAGATTCATTGAGAAGCAAGTCAACAATGCTGCTTCAAATATAAGGATACAGTGTCTGATAAAGGTATTGAAATGGGTGATTTTTAAAAATTATTTCCATTTCATAAAGCACAAATAAATGCATTCCAATCCACATACATCTAATCTCTGATTAAATTGCTTTTGGAGCTAGGATTTAGTGAATTTAGTGATTTTTTTTCCCTCTGTGTTGATGATGCTGTTTGAATTGCCATCTCACTTGTATTTTATTTATTACTGAATTTAATTTGTACTCAGAAAGGTTACATTGCATGGACTCCAAGGAGAATTGGCCAAATGGATAGAAAATTGGCTTCATGGAAAAAAGCAGAGGGTGATGGTGCAAGATTATTTTTCAGACTGGAGGCCTATGACTATGACAAGGCATGCCTCTTGATTTGGTACTGGGCTTGTTGCATAAATCATATTGATATTTCATATCAATGATTTTGATTAAATCGTACCTGGCTTGATTAGTAAGTTTTTGGATGACATTAAAATGTCTGGTATTGTAGAAAGTGAAAACGGTTGTCAAAATTTACAGTAGGATCTTGACTGGGTGGACAGAGGAATGGTTGATGGAATTTAATAGAGAGAAATGTGAGGTATTGCACTTTGGGAAGTCTAACTTGAGTAAACCTACAGCGTGAATAGGGTAAGGATCTGGGGAGTGTTGGAGAGCAGAGAGATCTAGGAGTAAAAGAACATACACCTTGAAAGTAGACAGGCTTTCAGCACACTGGCCTTTAGTCAAAGCATTGAGAAGTTGTGAGGTCATGTTGCAGTTGTACAAGACATTGGTGAAGCACAATCTGGACTATTGTATTGAATTTTAGTCACTTTGCTACAGGAAAGGTGTCAATGTGGAGAGGGTGCAGAGAAGATTAATGAGGATGTTGCCAGATCCCAGGGTCCTGAGCTATAGAGGTTGAGCAGACTAGGATATTTTGGAGAGCAGGAGGATGAGGGATGATCTCAGAGGTATACAACATCATGAAAAGAATAGTTTGGGTGAACACAGTCTTTTGCACAGAGAGGGGAATGGGTAACCAGAGAACATAGGTTTAAAGTGAGGGGGGAGAAATTTAATAGGAATCTGATGCATAACTTTCTTATAGAGCATGGTGGGTATATGGAACAAGCTGCCAGAGGAGGTAGTTGAGGCAGGTACAATTTCAATGTTTAAGAAACATTTGATGGATATATGGATAGGTTTAGAGGGATATGGGCCAAACACAAGCAGGTGGGTCAATTTGATTGGCGTGGGCAAGTTGGGTCTAAAGGCCTGTTTCCATGCCATGTGAATTTATAACCATCCCTACAATTACTTTGATGATATATCAAACCTCAAGGAAAATATTTAATAATGGCTACTAAGATAATTAAAAATCTATGCATACCATATATTGCTGTTCTTATCAGTACAAGATGCATTAGATTGGATAACAGCATCCTGGGACTGTTATGAGTTTGCTTGTGAATTCATATGGACCAAAATTGGAGAAATACGTGTGCCGTTAGTTCTTCTCGTTTATCTCAAAAGGACTCAAGGGTTTATTGCTTAAGTCAAGGTGATTCCATCAGAATTAAGGTGGATTGGTAACAATGCAAGATCAAACTAAGGACTATCATTGATAGATATTTGGAGCTGATGAAATGATACACTCATGCAGCTTGCACTTAATGTAGGTATGGAAAAATGTCATAAAGCCCAAATAAGAAACATACAAATCATGTAAGTAGCACTAACATTAAAGCAATGACACAAAAAGGAAAACTCAAATAATGTAAGAAGTAAAACACAAACGTCAACAGATACTGTGGTTGAAGTAAAAACACAATGCTGGAAACACTCAGCAGGTCAAACAGTGCACTTTCTTTGCAAATATAAAGATACATAATTGATGCTTCAGGCTTGAGCCCTTCATCAAGGTATATAAAAATGTCAGCAAGTGTCCGAACAAAAAGTTAACTGGGGGAAGGGTGGGGGAGAGGGAAGGCAGGCGGTCATAGATGGAGAAGGGAGGGCACTCCAGCAAGCAGGGAGAGGTGGAATGGCTAGGTGAATAGAGAGGGAAGAGGTGGAGAACTGAGGGAAAGAAGAGAGGGGGAAGGGAGGGAGATGGGAGAATAGGTCAGCAGAAACTGGAGACGTTGATGTTAGTGCCATCCAGCTGGAAAGTGTTCAGAGAGAAAATCAGGTGTTATTCCTCCAATTTACAGGTGGTCTTGGTGGGATAGTAAATGAGGCCATGAGCAGACATATGAGTATGGGAGAGGGACACATAATTGAAATGGTTGGCCACTGGGAGATTCCTGTCACTGATGTGAAGGTGCTCAGCGAAGCAACCTCCCAGTCTCTCCAATGTAAAGAAGGCCACAAAGGGAGCACCAGATGTAGTAAATCACTCCTGTGAATATACAGATGAAGCTTTGCTTCACTTGAAAGGCTTGTATAGGGCTCTAGACTGTGGCATGAGAGAATGGGTGTAGCTGCAAGTGTTGGGCCACAGGGGAAGGTGCCAGTGGGGGGGGACAATTGGTAGGGAGGGATTGGCATGGCAATTGAAAACTGAACAAACTTCTAGAACAATTGATGCAATATGGGGAAATTCAGGTGTCACATAATCCACAGAAGATTAATGAGAAATTTTGTGCTTTTTATCAAGATTTGTATGCATCTGAAGGGAATGTAGATACTGAATAGATTGATAGATTTTTGTCTAAGTTGAATTTATCTTCTTTGGAGGAGAATGATGTAAAATTGCTAAATGCTTAATTTATGGATTTTGAACTCAAAGAGGCACTACAATCTATGCCGATTGGTAAATCACCTGGTGAGGATGGATTTACGGTAGAAGCAGGTTACAGATTCGGGGTTGTTTCCTGAATAATTTGAGAGCATTGATAACAGTTATACCAAAGAAAGATAGAGACCCAGTGAAGGTTGCTTCTTATAGACCTATATTTTTATTGAAGTAGATTATAAGATTGTAGCAAAAGTTTTAGCAAATAGATTGTCTAATTTTTTAACTAAAATTGGTGTATGTAGACCAGACAGGATTTATTAAAAATAGATATTCATCTGATAATATTACTAAATTACTTACAATAATTAATGCGTCAAGACAGCAACTTAATCAACCAATGATATTAGCATTAAATGCTGAGAAAGCTTTTGACTGGGTTGAGTGGAAATTATTGTTTAAAGTGTTGGAGAGATTTAAAGTTGGACCATCTTTTATTGGCTGGGTTAAGGCATTATATATGAATCCTTCTGCGCGGGTGGTGACAGATGGTCAGATTTCTTAAGTATTTACTTGTACAGATCAACTAGACAGGGAAGTCCATTGTCACCAGCCTTATTTGCATTGGTTATAGAACCTTTAGCCCAGGCAATTAGACAAAATATAAATATTCAAGGTATTATGGTTGGGCAACGAGAGTCCAAAATTAATCTATTCACAGATAATGTGTTGATATATTTATCTAAACCTAAGAATTCTTTACAAGCTTTACAGGATTTGTTAAAATTTTATGGACCATTACAGCTTAGGCACAATTCTGAAAAGTCAATTCAAAGTTCAGTTTTAGAAATCTTGTGTTGAAACTCAGAATCTTTAAACTAATGTTTAGAAGTAATTATGAAGTAGGTGATTCACTGTCATAAGACTTCTCAAAGCTCACAATTTCTTGTCAAGTTGCTTTCAAATGATTGTTCCATTATACGAATGATGTCACAACTCCTCTCTTCCTTGCATAGGGGTTACGAAACTTGTGACTTCCACGATGTGATGCTTTCAGATAAGGGTTAAAATGGTCATGATCAAAAAACAGGACTGATCATGTTTCCTTTACCCAGACATGGATCAATCAAAAATGACCATTATAATGGCCACAGTATCACTACTATCCCTTAACAAGAAGTAGCAGAAGTGACCATCTTCCCTGAAGTCACTTTAATTCTGTATTTCTGATTTTTACTTTCTGATTAACTAAAATGTTGATTTTTAAGTTACTTAATCACGACTTGCTTCATCAATACTAGTTTTTCAGTTTCAATTTCCCCAAAACCTGAGTTATATAGCAGATGGCCTTCTTAGTAAACATACATTGTTTCAAGCTTTCAATTGAGAAACATAATGCTGGTTTTATGGCTTGAATTAGGTGCCAGGGTGTATTGTTCAAAATGTTGTTATCTGTGAGTGTCTTTCCCTGTTCCAACCCCCCCTCCCCACAGTAAATTACTAAAATAAATAAGCCTGCAACAGTGCTCCCTACAGAAAGGAGAAAGGGGAAAAGAGAGGCAGATGTGTCTGATAGTTGGATCCTGTTGTAAGCGCCAGAAATTCCAGAGGATATTTTGTTGGATGTGGAGGCTGGTAGGATTGTATGTAAGGACAAGGGAAATCCTGTTTTGTTGTGTCAAGGGGCAGAGGGTCCAGGAAAGATGAGTGGGAAATGGAGTTGATGGTGGTAGAGGGGAAGGCATGTTTGTGGAAGAAGGCAGACATTTCAGATGATCTGGTCTGGAAGATCTCATCTTGGGAACAGATGTAGCAGAAATGGAGAAATTGCAAGAAGGGAATAGAATCCTGGCAGGGGACAGGGTGTGAGAAAATATAGTCGAGGTAGTTGTGGGAGTTGGTTGGTTTGTAAAATATGCCAGTGGAAAGCTTGTTTCCCGAGATGGAGACAGAGATCCAGGAAAGGGAGAGTGTTGTCAGAGAAGGCGCAGGTGAGTTTGAGGAAATGGCAAGTTGGGAGTCTCTGAAGAAGGGCTCACGTCCGAAACATCCACTATCTTTTACTTTCTATGGATGCTGAGTGACCTGCTGAATTTTTATGCACTGCACTAGACCTCAGCATCTGCAGATTTTCTTGTTTATCTCCACTGGGCTGAAACATGCCTGGAATTGCTAGGTCCAATTGCCCAATGAGAGGAAATTCAGTAGGAAATGGACACAAACATATCAATTATTATGCATGATTTACTCATTATTTAATTTTCTCAGGAAAAATAGCCTTTTTAAATGGTTTACAGTATGCGTGATATTAGTGAGTCATTTTATACAGGCTTTAAAGGATAACAGTCTTAATTGAAAACTACCCGTATATTTTGGCATACAAGTCAACCGGTGTATAAGTGTTCCCCTTTTTCAATGTAATTTCAAGGATTTTATGGTATATCTGGAATATAAGTCGACCCCAATTTTCTGGCTGCCTGAGGTGCCCAGTTGACTGAAATACAAGTCAACCCAAAGCTCGTGATGCCTGAAATGGGGCACTGACCGGCATATATGTCGACCTCATAGATCACACGGACTGATCTGCTGTGTGTTGGCTGGAGGTGATTGCTATCATGGAGGGTCCATCAACACAGCGCAGCACGTGACAAAAATATGAAATTAGTTTTAAGTTGAAAGTGATAGAAATGGCCAAGAAAACCAACATCTGCATTGCTGCAAGAAAATTTGATGTGCATGAGAAGTTGGTAAGAGATTGAAGGAAGAAAGAAGAGACTTTAAGAAAAATACCAAAAAGGTAATGAAAAGGAATCACTTATTGGCCAGAGTTGGAAAATCCTGTTGAAGAATGGGTACGTGAACAGAGGCAAAATTGCTACATGGTCACCTGAAATAAAATAAGAACATTTGCACTGCAGTGAACCAAGTTGCACCGAGACCTCAGTGAAGATTTTGAGGCTACAGTAGGCTGGTGCAATCATTTCATGAACAGGAAAAATCTGGTATTATCCCAAAAAAACGAAAGTTGCACAGAAACTACCAAAAGGTCTTGATCATAAAGTAGTAAATTTTCATCAGTTTATTATATGGAACCAGCATAAACACCAGTTTGCATTGGCAAATATCGGAAATGTGGACGAAACCCCCATGAAATTTGACATGATAGGCAATAGAACAGTGGAATAGAAAGGTGTGAAACTGTGCCAATCAGAAGTACTGGCCATGAAAGGACCAGGTTTACCATGGTGTTATTGTGCATGGCCAAGGCCATGGTAATCTTCAAAAGCAAAATTAAACCAAAACGTACAAGGTACTGGTGAGGTCACACCTGGAGTATTGTGTGCAGTTCTGGTCTCCATACTTAAGGAAGGATATATACTAGCCTTGGAAGCAGCCCAGAGGAGGTTCACCAGGTTGATCCCGGAGATGAGGAGGTTGACCTATGAGGAGAGACTAAACTGCATGGGATTATACTCACTAGAATTCAGAAGAATGAGAGGAGAACTTATAGAAACATATAAAATTATGAAAGGGATAGATAAGATAGAGACAGAAAAATTGTTTTCACTGATAGGTGAGACAGAACTAGGGGACACAGCCTCAAGATTCAGGGGAGTAGATTTAAGACTGAGATGAGGAAATACTGTTTTTCCCCAGAAAGAAGTGAATCTGTGGAATTCTCTACCCAGGGAAGCGGATGAGGCTATTTCATTAAACTTATTTAAGGTTCAGTTAGATTTTTACATAAAAAAGGAATGAAATTTAAAAGATTTGGAGAAAAGGCAGGTAGGTGGAGTTGAGTCGATGATCAGATCAGCCATGATCTTTTTGAATGGCGGAGCAGACTCAAAGGGCTGGATGACCTACTCCTGATCCTGTTTCTTATGTAAATGAAATTCCCTGCAGGTATTTTTGTACATTTTTATGAAAAAGGATGGATGGATGAAAATTGTGTAAAACTATGGATAGACAATGTGTGGAACAGACGGCCAGGCAGTTTACACAAGGAACGGAGTTTGTTGGTCTGCGATATGTTCTGTAGCCACTTAACTAAGAACACTAAAAGTAGATTAGCTTTACATAATACTTACATGGAGGTTATCCCGAGTGGTTTGGCATATATATTGCAACCTCTCGATGTCTCCTTGAACAAGCCATTCAAAGACCATATGCACGAGAGGAATACATGGATATCCAGTGCAGAAAAGTTTTTTTACAAAAGGTGGGGCAATGCCTGCTTCATCACTTGATATGCTGTGTAACTTTGTGCTCAAGGCATGGGGTAAAGTTAAAGTAGAAAGTGTGATAACGTTGCAGTGTGGGCAGTGGAAGAAACACAGCCACCATGTTGAGGGTCATTAACAACTGTTTTTATTCAAATTCAGCACGCCCCTTTAAGGGCAGCATGATCTCAGTCATCTGGTACATTGTGATATTATAATCGCTGCCCAGGGCGTACACTGGAAGGGATGCTGGAGTCAGAGAGAAACCTCTGATGATGCCATTTCCCCATGGCTGCCCCGCCACGTGGCAATACAAGTGGGGCCGGTTCGCCATGAGGATGTGCACTGCCTCATTAAAATCATTTAAAACGTGTGGTATCTCTTGTGCAATTGATGGTATGTAAGATGATTTATTATGGGACATTGACGACGAAGCTGAAACTGCCTCATCAGATACAGACTGGGACCCACATGATGACTGTTAAACAGTGAGAGTATGGATGTCCTTGCTGCCATCTTTACTTCAGATGATGATACAGAGTGATTTTGAAGGGTTCTAAATGTGTTGGTTTCAGACAATGAGCAATTTTGTAGGATGCTGATTGTGTTGTTGTTTTCAATAAAAATCTGAATGAAAATCTGTTGCAGTCAGGTATATTTTGGTTTTTCAAGGGTCAATTTATATGCCAAATCGTTTTCAAGAGTTGACTTATATGCCAAAATATACAGTACTATTCACAACTGAGATTATAAACCTTATATTGGAAAGCATATTTTGAGAATTCCAAGTTAAAAGTAAGGGTGTAATTTTTTTAACTTTTCTTGTAATGATAGAACCCAACCGTGACAAATTAAAATGCTGAAAAATCATAGGTAACACATTTCTATATTATAAATTTGTACAATATATTGCCCACCTAAATGTTTATGCCAAATGTCACATCATGGTTGATGAAGTGGTTAGTTCAATGCCTGTACAGCACAGTTGGTATGTTCTCCCAGTGTCTGCGTGGGTTTTCCCTGGGGACTCCGGTTTCTTCCCACCATTTGAAATGTATTGGGGGTGTAGGTTAATTGGGTGTAAATTGAGTGGCACGGAATTGTGGGCCGAAATGGCCTGTTACTACTGTGCTGGATGTCTAAATATAAAAATTTAAATTTTTAAGCTCCTACTTGAATTACTCTAATCTCCCACATGATGGCAGTAGGTTGCTTTGGTACATACTTAATTTGCTGAATTGGAGTGGAAGGGCAAGGCTAATTCCCCAGTTTTTTCTTGCTCTTCTTGATTCTAATTTTGAATCTATTCATAGTTGGGTGACTGACAGTGGGAATGGAAGTACTGTCATAATCAAGTGTACTATAACCAGAACCAAGAGAACTTTCTCTGCCTTGGTCTGAAATTCTGAACCTGCTTCAATAATAATCCATCAAACCAATGTCCAAGAAGAGGAAATGACCTACCTCAATGATTCTGGCATTTGGCCCGTGTCTACTGTGTTGAATTGTTTTGAGAGGTTGGTTATGGAGCAAGGCAACAGTCTCAGGAATTTGCCTACCGTCACAACAGCCCTCCACTCCAGCCACAAGAACAACAATGTCAGACTGTTGCTCAGTGACTACAGCTTGGTATTCAATAGTACCATTACCTGAAAACCTAATAATCAAACTCAAGAATTTGGGATTCTGTTCCTCCCTTTGAAACTGGATGTTTTATTTGACACATCCCAATCAGTGTGGTTTGGCAACATTGCCTCCTCCTCCTCACTGAGCATCAACTCAAGGCCTCCTATAGACTTAAGACCTTCGTCTATTCCGTCTGCACTCACAGTTACATAGCCAAGTTTAGCTCCAAAGTGATCTATACATTTGTTGACAACACCACTGTTATTGCCCGAATAATGGGCCAGGATGAAGATTGAGAATCTGGTTGTGTGGTGACAGAAGACCAATCTTGCTTTCAATGTCAGTAAGACTAATAATCTTATAGTAGACTAAGGAAGGGGAGGCTGATGGACCACACTTCTGCCTTCATTAATGGGATGGCAGTTGAAGGGGTACCTTCAAATTCTTGAGAGTCTACATATCAGAGAATCTCTCCTGGAGTCAACAATTGAGGCGACTGTGAAGAAAGTACACAATTTTTTTCTTAAAAAGTCTGAGAAGATTTGGCTCGTCATCGAATAGCTTTTCAAACTTCTACAGATGTACTGTGGTAAGTTTACTGACTGGATACATCATGGCCTGATTCAGAAAATTAAGTGCCCAGGAACACAGAAAGTGGCAAATCACAGTCACCAACCTCCTGTCCACTGACATACATAGAGCAGGGTAAATGGCCATTTCAGCCCATGCGTCCAAGCCACCCAATTAACTATAAATTCCTGTATGTTTTGAAAGATGTGAAGAAACCAGAATACCTGGAGGAAACCCACGCAAACATGGAGGGAACTTACAAACTCCTAACAGACAGTGTGGGATTCAAAACCTGGTCCTGATTGCTGGCGCTGTAACAGTGCTGCGCTAACCACTATGCCCACCATGCCGGCCCAAATCTATGTGAGATATTGCCTCAAAAAGGCAGCCAACATCATAAGAGATCCCCATCACTCAGGTCACAATCTCTTCTCACTGCATCTCCAGGTTCAAGAACAGTTTTTTCCCCAACTGCTAATGGTCTCTTGAACCTTCCTGTCCCACTCTAACACTATCTATAAATTAGGACCACCAAAACATCTGTCTGCACTATTGAAACTCATTTTTTCTTGCTCTAACTTTAAATATTTATTTATCTATCTTTTTATTGTCATTCGGTCAGCAGAATATTTAAAATATTTACTCTGACACAAGCTGAGAAATTCCTCTACACTTCTGGTGCTGCAGGAGCTAAGGACACAAACTCTGCTCAGTCATGCTTTGTGTATGGGCTTGTGCTGTACAATTCCATAGTGCTCTGGTTCAGAGGCATACCTACACAGTTTGTGCCCACATAGGCCTTTTCCCTGCATTTTGTGCATTCCATGTGTGTAATCCAAAGAAGAAGGAATAGTAAGTTTGTAGAGGGGTACATTGATTGTCTGGATATATTAAGAAAGTGAAGAAATAGATGTCCTGGAATACATGAAGGATAGATAAATCTCCATGGCCAGAAGATGTATATCCCAGAATGCTATGGGAAACAATGGAGGAGATTGCAGGGGACCCAATGGAGATATTTGCACTTTGATATTACAGGCAGGGTACCAGAAGATTTGAGGAGAGCTAATGTTGTTCCTCTATTTAATAAGGGCAGCAGGGATAAGCAAGGCAACTACAGGCAGGTAAGCCTCATGCCAGTCATAGGGAAACTATTGGAAAAAATTCTAAGGCCCTGGATTCATTTGGAAAAAGAGGGACTAATTAGGAATAATCTGCAAGGCTTTGTGAAGGGGAAATCTTGATTTTTTTTTGAGGAATGTTAAATTGCAATCCAAGGCAAGCTGCCTAATTGGATCCAAAATTGGCTTGGTGGTGGAAAAATGTTTTCTGATTGGAAGTTGATGATTAGTGGTGAACCACTGGAATCAGTGCTGGGACCTTTGCTGTTTGTGATACATGTTAACAACTTGGATGTAACTGTAAAAGATCTGATTAATAAGTTTGTGGATGAATCAAAAATTGGCGGTTGTGGAAAATGTGCAAGGTTGTTTAAGGCTACAGCACAATATGGATCAGTTGGAAAGTTGACCAGAACATTTGTTGATGGAATTTAATCACAGTAAGTGCAAGGATATGCGCTTGTGACAGAATATGTTGTGTTTTATATTATATATAGATATGTTTTTGGGAGATAAAGTGTGGCAGATTTTTTAGTGTAGGTCACATACAAACACTTCAAAACAGATCTCATTTAAAATACTGGAGCTCTGCTCAAGCCAGACAGGCCAGCTCCGAGAGCCTTTGCAAAAACTTTGAAGAGTGCCCAAGGGACTTCACGAATGGATTGTTGTTTGGAAAAGCAACAGATGAAAGAACTCATCGGAGCTGCAGGCTGTCTGAGTGCAGTTTGATTTTCTAAGAGGGTCATGTGGTTTTGCAAGCAGAGAGAGAGAGTAAAACAGGCTTTTTTCAGAGAGAGAGAGAGAGAGAGAGAGAAAGAGAGAGAGAATTCAGTTCAGCAGCAGCAGCTGGGATTGGAACCTGACAAACTGGCAAGCTTGTGGAAAAACTCCATTTGGAAGATGGATTGTGAGTGTTTAGTTCAGCCTGGTCAAAGCCCTTGTGGGCCATACAAAAGAAGAGGACTGGCTGGATAATGTTTCACTTGAAATAAGGGAAACAAAGAGAAACTCTGTGGTGACCTGAAAGAAAGAGGTTATCATCTGGAAAACCCTGATGGGGCAAGTTTCTTCGGCAAGATACTGATGTGGCTGATTAGAAGGAATCAGCTTGTGTCCAGCAAACAAGAAATCTCTCTCTGAAAACCAACAAGAACCTTCCTGAGCGGTAACCATTTACCTTTCAAGCACCAAAGCCTGGTGAATTTCATAAATGTAAAGTTCTGTTCACAGTATAAGAATTACCTGCAACTAGTGAACTTGGAGGAGTGAGAAGTGAGATTGGACTGTGAATTAAAGAACATTTCTGAACGTACATGCACATGTGCTTAGAATTAGAAGGGGGTTAAGTTAGGTTTGTTAAGTTAATAGTAATAAGTTAAAGTTTGATCTTGTTTTCATGTTTAAAGTTAATTAAAAGCAACTTTTGTTTAAGTAACCATTTGTCTTGCTGAATATCTATTGCGGCTGGATTTTGGGGTCCTCTGAGCTTGTAATACACTTTGGAAAGTTAGATAGTGGTAGGACATGAACAGTGAATGATATTGCACTAAGGAATGTTGATAAACACAGGGTCCTTGGGGTTTAAGTCCATGGTTCCCTGAAAGTGGCCACATAGGCAGATAAGATGGTGAAGAAGGCACATAGCATGCTTGCCTTCAAGAATCAGGGCATAAAATATAAGAGTTAGGGTGTTTTGTTGCAACTTTGCAAAACAGTTTATATTGCATTTCCAGTATTTTGTGCAGTTCTAGTTATTACTTTTTGGGAAGGATGTGATTGTACTGGAGAGAGTACAGAAGAGATTTGCAAGAGTGTTACCTGGATAGGAGGACTTGAGTTATGGAGGAATTTAGATCACTACTTTTTGACTTCTCAACATAAATTAAAATTGGAGAATATTCAAGGAGACAAGTCAGCAAGCAAAGCAACATCTGACAAGAAACAACTAACATTTGGTCAATTACTTTCTATCAAATGTTATCAGATTAGCAATAAATGTTAACAATCAAAGAGTATAGAAGAGACCTTTTGGCCCAACTCGTCCATGCCAAGTTGGCATTCTGGATTAATCCATTTGGATGCATTTGGCCTATATCTGTTTAAGCCCTTCTTATCCATAGATCTGACAAAGTGTCTTTTGGATGTTGATATTGCATCTACTTCTAGTTTCCTCTGGTATCTCATTCCAAATACAGACAACCCTCTGTTAAAAAAAAAAAAAAAAAAAGCCTCTCAGGTCCTTCCAAAATATTTCCCCTCTCACCTTTAATCTGTGCCCTAGTACTAGAATCATCTACCTGTGGGGGGGCATTCACTTTATCCATACCCCTCATTATTTCGTAAACCTCCATGAGATCATCTCTCATTGTCCTTCACTCTTGGGAATAAAGTCCCATCTCATCCGACTCTCCCTAAACCCCTCCAGTCCTGGCAGTATTCAGTGAACTCCTCTGCATTCCTTCCGAGAGCTGGACACAGAGTACTCTAAATGTGGTACAGTCAAATCATGAGATCCCAACATTTGTACTCTATATCCACCCAATCAAGGCCAGCATGCCAAATGCCTTCTTCGCCACCCTTCACATTTGTCAGTTAAATTCTATTTGCCTGTCATTGGCCCACCTATCCAACTGATCCAGATCCTGTTGTAAACTTGGATATCCTTCCTCACTGTCCAGTACACCACTAATTTTGGTGTCATTCACAAATATTTAGGGTTTTTTTTAAGAATTCAATGCAAATCCACCCCATGCCTGGAAACTGACCATCATATGTCCTTAATTACATTCCCTTGCTTCACAAAGTCCTATCAGTTTTCTCACCTCAAACAGATAGTTGAGGGCATCTTCCTCAGTAGTAACCAAATGGATGGAAAGTCCTTTAATACGCACACCATGGCTGTCTTCCACTATTGTCATGTGTGCATCAGAGGTTGAGCTGTCAGGCATGGTGGACAATAGGTCAAAGAGAGTCTCATTGTAAATCTCCAAGTAAGAGATATACACAGTGAGGGCAAGGTCTGCTTGTTCTTCCACCTCTTTAAAAATCTATAGACAAAAATAGTACATACTTTTTCTGTGATTTTTGTTCTCAGATTTCTCCTTCTGTTAAAGTTTAGATGATGAAGATAATAGCTATGCGATGCAAGTCACCCATGATTGCACTAAAATAACCTGTGTTCCAAAATGGATTTAAGTTTTGTGGTTTTATCTTCAATTTCATCAAAGTTATACTGAGAAGACACGGTCAGGTATAACGGACAGGTCAGGTCTGTTTATTACACATTTATTTAATTTACTTCAAATGATAAAGACATAAAAGATAAAATGCATTTACATAGCACATCAGAGCTTTAATACACTCCAAAGAACTTTATAACAATTTGACATGTACCCAGTAATTATGGGAACATATCAAAAAGGCTTGTGCAGAAAACTAACATGCAAGAATATACATGTTTTACTGATGTTGAGAGGAACATTGACTGGCACACTAAGACAATCCTTAGTGAAGTGTGTCAGGAATATACCTCAGTTTAACATTTCATTCAACACCTCCAACATGGCAGTGCCCCTACAGTTTGCACAGAAGGTTAGCCCTGTTGGGATGATTTTTAAACCCCCAACATTCTGACACTGAGGAAATATATTCTTAGAGAGTAGAAAGGAAGCAGTTCACTTACCTTTAATCTTTTCTTCTGTCATTTTCCTACACTGTTATTCCACAGTTCTTCAACTCCATCTTTCTATCAACTCTCATATAACTTATTGGTGTCACTGATACCTTTATTCCCTCATCTGATTCTGAATCCTGTGGTCATACTTTGATCCTAGGACAAATGCATATTGATCTAGGCCACCATTTCAACGTGCTTCTGTTATGTCCTTGTGGCTCCTTTCCTTAAATCCATTCTTCCCATTCAAATGGATATAATCTCATACACCTTTTTGACAAATAGGAAGTTCTGTAGATAGCCAATATCAAAGGATTAGCTGGTCATTTATATTAATTGTAGGACCTTACTATTTGCAAAATGACTGCTGTTCTGCAATCCAATAGTGAATGTACTTCAAAAACAATTTCTTGGATGTTCAAGGCATATGCAAGAAATTATAATGAAGCAAATTTCCTGTTAGGGATTTCTTTTCATTTCTATCCTTTAACTTCTTTCATTACAGTGCAAGCTCTCTTTATTTTATGTAAACAGCACCCAAGAAAGAGCTACTGAATGTGACCCTCTGGATAGTCTATGTTAATGGTTCATTTTAGACATATCTCCAGCCAAATGTTGTGGTTATATTCTCCATTCAAGCTGAAAACCAGAAATCTCCAAATTATTTTCCAGTGATTAACAAAATGAAAATATAAACATGAAAAACAAACCTAAAATCTAGATTTTTAAAGCCCATAATTGGAAGACAAGAAATAAAATAAGGATTTTTGGCATTGAGAACTTGTAAATAAATGATGGTAGGAAGCAGAGCAATGGCTCTTGATTAACACATAACAATGCAGTAAAAAGGAGAACCTGTTGGATTGTGTTTCTGGTGCCCAGGGTGAACAGGAAAGGAAATCAGAAAATTACCATTGATAATTATTTTGTCACTGCAAATCAGTACCTGTTGAATTGCCCTGGGGATAATACCACGGTATTCATATTGCTCCATAGCTCCAGTCATTGTGTAAGTCTTTCCTGCCCCCGTTTGTCCATAACACATTATTGTACCTGCAGGAAATGTAAAGTACAGGCTTGTCATTTATACATGGCATTTGTTTTCCTCTCTCCTAAGAGTGCCTTTACAGGGCCAGTGATCGGGACCAGGGTTTAAATCCCGCGTTGTCTGTAAGGAGTTTGTACGTTCTCCCCATGTCTGCATTGCTTTTCCCTGGGGGGCTCTGGTTTCCTCCCATCATTCAAAACGTACTGGAGGTGTATGTTAATTGGGTGTAAATTGGGCAACTCGGACACGTGGGCTGAAACAGCCTATTACTGTGCTGTATGTTTAAATTTAAATTTAAAATTTTCTGTAGAGAAAAGGAAAATTTGTAACCTTTCATTTTTTGATCAAAATGCAAGATTTGACAATTGAAGAATTATGGAGCATTTGAATCTAATAAAAGATGCTTAAAACAGTGCACTATGTGATTGACTATTGTCGATTTCATGTTGAGATTGTAAAAATTGTGGTCATTCCTACATTGCAAATTTCAACTTGCATACCTGGTTATAATACCAAAGTGTGCATATTTGAAATATGGTAGTGGAAGCAGGTACAAAGGAATATCATCTATAATTCTATTTGGAATTTTGGCAATTGAAATGTAGACATTTTTCTTTCAGAAAATTCTTGACCACTCACAAAAAAAACATCCATGGAGGTACTGCTCCTGCCTTTTTCTTGAGGTCAAAATCATTGTTAGCATGAATATCTTAGCTTCTGGGTCATTTCAGGGGGCTTTCAGGGTTCAGGTTGTTCTGAAGATGAACACCTTTCAATCTCCTAGCACAATTCTATTAGACAATAGAAGAAGAGCAGCCCATCAAGTTTACTCTGCCATTTGAGTCATGCCTGATATATTTTCCATTTAACCCCATTCTTCTGTCTTCTTCCCATAACCTTGACATCCTTACTAATTAAGAATCCATCAACTTCCACTTTAAATATACCCAATGAATTGTCCCTTGCAGGCATCACATTGCATAGATTCCCACAGTCTTTGCTTTAAGGTAGTTGTGGAAAAGGATAACTTTGGTCCTTAAATTAGAATCCTAAACTGGGCAAGGCCAATTTTGACATGATTAAGCAGGAATTAGATATAGTTGATTGGATACAAATGTTAGAAAGTAAGAGGAGACAAAAATTGCAAACAATACTACTGGTGCAATGTCACCAAAACCTCATATAATTGCAAAAAGACTTCTGTATACTGATAACCCCCTGCATGATGGAAGATTTGCTTTTCAAAAATAGTACATATTAATAATTTTCCATGTTGATGCCTCATATGAGAATGCATCAAGAAATGGAAGTTCATAATTATTTTTCCATATGTCCATGTTGATTAATCTTATTCCTATTATTATTTCCAAAGTCCCCTGTTATTACTTCATTAACAATAGACTCCAAAGGCAGCAAAAATAACTGTCATTAATGCAAGATTTGAATTTGGTTGATATCTGGAGAAGGATGTATCCTAGAGAAAGGGATTATTTGTTTTATTCCAACAGACATGATTCATATTCCAGAATTGATATGTTTTTGTTATCAGCAAGATTGCAAGGTAGGGGGTACAGAAGGTTCAATATAAAGCAAAGCTTATATCAGATCACTCTCCTTTATTTTTCGCATTAGATTTAGAAGACAAGCAGGATACAAGTTTTAGATGGAGGTTTAATAGCATGTTGTTGAAAAAGAAAGATTTTTGTAAGTTTATTAGAAATCAGATAAATCAACTTTTGGACATTAATGCTGACTCTATGGATAATAAATTTGTTCTTTGGGATGCAATGAAGGTGTATATACATGGACAGATAATAAGTTTTCCTTCTAAAGTTAGAAATGAGTATATGTCTCAAATTAATAACTCAGAGACTGAAATTTCGATTTTAGAAAATGGATTACAAAAACAGTAGTCAGAAGAGAAAAGAAGAATTCTTGTGTATAAAGAGCTACAGTACAATTCATTACAATCTTATAGAACAGAAAAAAATGATTATGAGAAATAAACAGAAATGTTATGAATTGGGGGAACGAGTACATAAAGTCTTAGTGTGGCAATTGAAAACTGAACAAGAATCAAAAGCTATTATTGCAACTAGAGATGAGACAGGTCACATATAAACCTCAGGATATAAATAAATGTTTTAATCAATTTTACACAAAATTATATAAATCAGAATCTATGCAGGACAATAATAAGATTGATTGATTTTTAACTCAAGTAAACTTACCTAAATTAAGTATGGAAGAACAGAAAATATTGGGAACATCTTTTACAATTGGAGAGGTTGCAAGAGTAATTGCTTCTTTATAGAATAAATCCCCTGGTGAAGATGGATTTACATCAGAATTTTATAAAGAATTTAAAGATGTGTTGATTCCTGTATTTATGAACAATTGGAAAAAACTGAAAATTTACCTGATTCTTTTAAGACCGCAATTATAACAGTATTTCCAAAAAAAGGTAAAGACCCATTAATGCCATCATCTTATAGACTGATATTATTAATGAATGTGGATTATAAGATAGTGGCTAAATTATTGGCAAATAGGCTGGAAAATATTTTACTGTGACTAATCAACAAAGACCAAATGGGATTTATTAAAAAAAGAAAATCAGCGGACAATGTAACTGGGCTGATTAGTTTAATTCATCTAGCCCAAAAGAAAGAAAATTTAAGTGTTGCAGTCATTTTGGATGCAGAAAAGGCATTTGATTGAGTAGAATGGGACTTTCTCTTTAAGACACTTGTTAAAATTTGGTTTAGAACAATTAATTCCAATACTTTCCTATTACTGATGTCAGGCTAACAGGTCAATGGTTCTCCCTGTTCTGCCTTATTTAAATATTGGGGTTACATTTGCCTCCAATACTGTGAGAATTGTTAATATCAACAGAATTTTGAAGAAGACAATGAAAGCCATTACCTTCAAAGCATAGGGATGCAGATCCTGAAGATTTATTAGCTTGCAATCTCATTGATTTCCTCAAACTGTTTTCTTTCAGTTCATCATTTGCTCCAGATCTGTTGTTCTCTATTTTATCAAGGAGGCTTTTTATATCTTCTGTAGGAATTGCCATAATTTAAAAAAAACTTGCCATTTTCCTGTTCTTGTTGCTCAGTATAATTGTATTTCAGATGTTAAGAGATCTACACCAGCAACCCTGAGTTTTGTTGCCTGCCACTTTAGTTGTTCATCCCACTCCCACTTTGACCTATCCATTATTCTGCACTTTTGAGGTCCAATGGAAATCTAAGGAACAATATTGAATTCCATCTCTTCAGATAACTTGGCTTCCTTGCCTGTATCAGTTATTTACCTGTGATATTAGCTCAGCTGTTTTTTTTCCCCACTTCTGGCAGCCAAGAACAACTACCTGATTTGTTGGGCATGTCTCCTGGCTCTATATTTTGCAACTCCTACATTCCTTTGTCTATGTTCTCACTCTTCAATGGCTCCATTTCACTTATTGATCAGATAACCCAGTTTACCATGGTCACCCCAATTTTACCCTATCAGAGATATACTCATCACCATCCTCTATGCAACTGAAAGAGCTTATTTTCTCTCCTTCTGAGTTCTGACAAAGCGTCTTTGACCTGAAACCTAACTGTTTCCCTTCCCACATATGCAGCCTGATCTGCTGAGTATTTTAAGCATTTTGTGTTTTTATTTTAGATTTTTAGCATCTGCGATGTTTTTTTAAAAAAAGTCTTATTCTTAGATATACCACTCTCAGGGTCTTTGCCCAGACAATGAATAACTTAATGAGGTATTTTATTTGTTGAGATCCTACATCAAAAGGTAATATATGACTCACATTCTGTACTTTAAATGTAATGGACCTCACTCTTAGTTGATTCTAAATCACAATTGGTGCCTACAGTTAAAGCTGCAAAAAGTGCTGATCGGAGAAACTGATCAGCTTCTACTAAAGAACAGAGTGCCACTCAGGCATCTATTTAGTCACAAAGCAAAGAAGACCTTGAAGGGAATTCTGGCTTGTCTATATGTAGCCCCAGTGATCAAGTTAGAAACACTCCATGGAGATAATTTTATCATTGACATCATTCTCAGTATATAGGAATTATTCATTCCAATTACAGGATTACTGCATGAGACCAGCCTGGCAATTGTACTGGCACAATGAAAACACATCCCAGCTTTGTCTTTTCCTTATAGTGTTGCTTTTCTTTCAGATATTTAGGCAGCTATCATCTATCAGTTAAATCACAAAATATTTACTTGTCCCTTGCCATTGCCCATTTATAGAATGAGGCATCAAGACCAGAGGACTCTTGTACTTTACTATATATCAGACCTGACTTCAGAAAATCAGTGAGACAATTTGTGGTCAGGGATGGGTTCTTACATCTCCACTGGCATTGATTCACAGGTTGGCTGTAGGGCTTTGTGATGTCTGGTAGCATGGAGGAGTGAGGTAGTGGTAGCACAAAGTAGGATAAATATAAATAAGCTTTGCCTTTCTAATGGTTAGAAAAATGCCCAACTTGTTTTTGTAATCCATCAAAGATTTGAAAATTCCGAATATTCCTAACATTTAGAGACAAACAAAACTATTAAATATTAATTCAAAAAATTATAAAACAATGTGCAGAACTGGTGAGGAGGATACTGAGGGAAGATTTGATAGATATATACAAAATTATGAGTGGCATGTACAGGAGAGATAGTAGGTTATGCCCCATGACAGATACATTTGCAACTAGATGATGTAGCTTTGGGGTAAGCAGTAAAAAGGGTTCGAGGGGATCAGAGGAAGGGTTTTTACATCCAGAGGTTGGAATCTGTAACACATTGCCTGTGAGGTGATAGAGGCAGATACTTTCACAACATTAAAGTATCTAGATGAATCAGAGAATTAAAAAAAAATATACAAGGAATAGTATGAACAGACAGTAGATGGTCAACTTTAAAAAACAGCAACATTAAACTTGATTTAAAAATATTAACATAACCTTCTTGAACTTTACTGTTCAAACAAACCGTTTTCCTGGTACTTTCAAACAATGGTGTCAACCTTGTGCCAAATTGCTTGACTCTGCAAGTGAAATCACCAGAGGTGCTCTGCTAGTAATTCTGGGACTAGAATTTTCAAAACTGCTTCACCCATATAGAAGTAGAGGAACACAGTATGATACAGAATTGTCAGCAGTTCTCAATAAGTTCTGACTGAAAAAATTAAAAAAAAATACAGATACTGGAAATTTAAAATACCAACAGGTCAGGCAACATCTGTGAAAAGGGAAGCAAGGTCAAAGATACAACATCAATATTGGGAACTTGAATAGTTAGCTAATATTATTGGATTCATATGAAAAATGGGCAAGTTATGAGTTAATTGGATTCATGGGACACTGAAAAATATACTGGGGAAGTCAGAGTACTTGCTACTTACAAAGCTGGGATAAATGTGTGTCTGTGTATGTTGAAGAATATTTCAGATTATTACAGCAGTGTCTGTTTCAAGGGAATATTTGAAGCTTCAGAGTAATAATTTTGAAAACTAATTAAGTAATTTCAGATAACATGCTTTATCTCTTTGTATCCATTCTGCTATATGTTATCCAGCTGAAACATTAACTCAGTTTTTCTCTCTCAACTGACACATTTATTTACAGTTCTAATCTGTATTTCAGAGCTTTTACATGCCCTTTATTTTTTTCCAACTATGCTCAATCTACTAGACAGCAAAATTGGTGTAGCAGTCAACGCATCAGCTTTACAGACCCAGCGATCGGGATTGGGGTTTGAATCCTGCGCTGTCTCTATGGAGTTTGAACGTTCTTCTTTGTCTGCATGGGTTTTCCCTGGGGACTCGGGTTTCTTTGTACCATTTGAAACGTACTTGGAGTGTAGGATAATTGGCTGTAAATTGAGTGGCGCGGACTCGTGGGCCAAAATGGCTATACGACTAAATTTAAAAAAAACAATAGCCTGTCTTTAATCAGATATTCCTTTTGTTATATTAATCTCTTTCTTATTTTCAACTTTAAAAACTTTCCCTGTTCTACTGAAGGAACTTTAATCTGAAATGTTAACTTTTTCTTATTCACAGTCATAGCTGGACCAGCTGAGTGCTTCTTATTTTTTATTTCCGATTACCAGTATGTGCAGTTTTTAGATTTTCATTGACTAATGTACTGTCAATTAGATTAATGATTCAATTTATAAGTAATCTAATTTCTAGACAGAACATTCTCAATGCAAATAAAGGACATTGAAAACTCCAAGATTTTAAAAATTCTGGATAGTTGTCAAATATAATACTTCCATTCAAGAGGAAGAATGGAGGGAGAAAACAGAATAGCAAAGACCATGTTAATTGTCATGAAAATGAAATCATAACAGGTGACTTGTGAAATTATTTATTCAGGAAAGTCATTTACAATTCCCCAGATAGAAGGAGCCGCTAGCCCTCTACCTCACCATCCACCATTTTTAGTATTTCTTGGAAGGGCGAAGGTTCACAGTTTTCATGGACCACAAACCTCTCATCTTCACACTCGCCAAAGTGTCAGATCCATGGTTGGCACAGCAGCAACGGCATCTGTCATACATGTCAGAGTATACCATCACCGTCAAACACATCTCTGGTAAAAACCTCGTGGCTGATGCACTGTCTCGCACCTCCATTCACTCAGTGCGTTCCCTTTCCCCAGGGTTGGACTATGCGCCGCTCACTGAGGCGCAGCAGCTGGGCGAAGAAACGCCGGCCTTCAGCACCACAGTCTCAGGCCTGCAACTTGAGGGAATCTCCTTCAGCCCAACAGGCAGCAAGCTCCTTTATGATGTGTCCACTGGCTAACCCCAACCCATCATTCCAGCTGCTTGGAGGTGATGCGTTTTTGATGCACTATGTGGTTTGACCATTCTGGCAACCACCTGACTGGTGGCAGATCGATTTGCTTGGCACAGCCTGCACAAGCAGGTCAAGCACTGGCCCAGGACATGCATACACTGCCAGACATCTAAAGTCCAAAGGCATGTGAAGGCCTCCATTCAACCCTTCCATCCAACGCACAGGAGGTTTGAGCATGTCCATGTAGACATCATCGGTTTTCTGCCGGTCTCCCAGAGGGAAAGGTACCTGTTCACCATGGTCAACAGGTTCACCTAGTGGCTAAATGCCATACTGCTCAATGACACATCCATGGAGTCATGCGCCAGAGCCTTCATTACAAACTGGGTTGCACGTTTCGACCTGCCTGCCAACATCACTTCAGACTGGGAGGGGGGGGGGGTGTCGCAATTCACATCTAGCCTATGGTTGGCACTGGCTCAGGTACTTGGGACCTAGCTGCACCACACCATGGCCTACCATCCACAGTCCAACGGCCTGTTAGAACATTTCCACCACCACCTGAAGTCAGCCCTTATGGTGCACCTCCGAGGCCCGGATTGGATGGACAAGCTCCCATGGTTGCTTCTTGGCATCTGTATGGCTCCCAAAGAAGACTTAGCTACTTCTTTGGCAGAGTTGGTATATAGTGCCCCACTGATGGTTCCAGGCGAGTTTGTGCCAGCAGCTTGTGGCAGAGAGGAGACACCTGTGGCAGAGCTCACAAGACTCTCAGAGAAGATAGGAACACTAGCTCCTGTCCCAACCTCGTGCCACGGCCCGGCACCTTCCTTTGTCCCCAAGGACCTCTGGGACTGTGACTATGTCTTCTTCTGCAGGGTCATAAACCAAACTCCACTCCAGCAGCCATATGAGAGCCCATACAAGGTGGTGCATCAGAACACAAACGTGCATCCTCGAGGTGAGCAACCATGTGCGACTTCGATGTAGAGATCTTCATCATTGACTGCCTCAAGCCTGTTCACCTAGACCTGGAATAACCTGTAACTGTGCCACTCCCATGCAGATGAATTCGGCCACCCAAACGGACTAAAGAGGTGTGGACTGTAGACTCCACACCTCCTATCGCCAGTTCTGGGGGAGGTTGGGGTCACGTGGTGACTCACCCAAACCAACTCATGGCATCACAGGCAAGTCCGCAGCAGATGTCATAAAGGTCCTGGAAGTTGCAAGCATCATCAGGTTCCAAGGGATTTAAATGCATTGAAGAGTCAGTTGGTTCAACTCACTTTCGACTTTGTATGGTTCTTTTGCTCACTGCTTGGGGGGGGGGGGGGGGGTGGGTATGCCAGTGTGAAAGGGAGTTTGCATAAATAAAGCCAAACTTTGAGCATGTAACCATCAGGATCATTAAGGGGTGGGGGGATATCTGCAGATATAAATACACTGATTTTCAAAATCAGAAAGGGGCTATACATAAATTATTATGAATAAGGCTCATTGGTCTGGTAAAAACATTGAAGAATACAGACAAAACATTGAAGAATACAAAACAAGGATTAGAAATAAATTAGGCACTTTCTGTTGTTTTAGAATTCAACAAGGTCTTTAATGAAGGTGTTTATATGCACGGGTAAGAAGGTGGCACATATGAGAATGAATTGGAAATGAATACTTATTCGTGTTGTTGGGAAGGAGAAAAGCAGACCAACTCAGACTCATTATAACACAGTATATTTGAACCTAGGAAATGTAGATTAAGTTATTTTGGCATTGTTTCACTCTAATGTCAGGGAAGGAATGAAATAAAAGATGAGAAAATTTACTTTAAGACTATTATCTAATCTGCCAAGGTGAGAACGGATGGTTTGAATACAGGAATAAGTTTGTATATGTTCCAATAATATGTCCTCTTAAGACCGCTTCACAAATGAACAAGATCACGGTTAAACTATGGCTTCAGTGCCACTCTCCTGCTGTTCCCCATAAACCCCAATACTCCTATGGACCAACTATTGATTTTAACCTTGAATATGTTCAAGTTCTGGGGGGTGAACATTTTAGTTCACTGTGTTAATAATTCCACACAGAAGTAATTCCTTTTCATCTCCACATTATTTTGAAATTATGTCTTATAGATTCTCCCATGAAGGAAAGTAACTTTCAATTCCTCTGAGAATCTTACATGATTCAGGAAGATAATTTTTCATTCTTTCATATTTTGAAGACCATAATCCCAACCTGTTAAAAATATTACATAATCCTTCATCCAAGAAGTCAACCAAGAACACATTCTCTAAACTGCTTCCAATGGATGTTTACTTCTTCTAAAACTGTATGCATTACTTTAGGTGTAGTATCGAACAAAGAACACTACAGCACAGTACAGGCCCTTCAGATCTCAATGTTGTGCGACCCAGATATTCCTTAAAAAAGTACTAAATCCTCCCTATCCTGTAATCCTCTATTTTTCTTCCATCAATGTGCCTTAATCCCCTAATGTTTCAGCCTCCACCATTATTCCTGGGAAGGCATTCCAGGCACCTACAACTCTCTGATTAAAAAAAAACTTATTATCTCTCTCAACTTCCCTCCCTTCACTTTGTACACATGTCCTCTGGTATTTACTATTCCTGCCCTGGGAAACAAGCACTGGCTGTCCACCCTATCTATGCCTTTCATAATCTTGTAGACCTCTATTAAGTCTCCTCTCATCCTTCTATTCCCCAAAGAGAAAAGTCCTGGCTCTGCTAACCTTGCCTCATAAAACCCATTTCCAAGCCAAGCAACATCCTGGTAAATCTCCTCTTCACCATTCCAACACAACCTCTCTACTTTTGAACTTAATCCTCCTATTAATGAAGTCCAGCATCCCATAGCCCTTCTTAACTAGACTATCGATCTATGCGGCGACCTTGAAGGATGCATGGATTTGAACCCCAAGGTCCCTCTGTTCATCCATACACATAAGTAACCTACCATTAACCCTGTACTTAGCCTTCTGGTTTGTCCTTCCAAAATGCATTTCTTCACACTTAACTGGATTGAATCTCATCTGCCACTTCTCCACCCAACTCTGCATTCTATCTATATTTTCTTGCAACCTTCAACAACATTCAGCTCCATCCACAACTCCTCCAACCTTTGTATAATCTGCACACTACTGACCCATCCTTCACCTCTTCATCCAGGTTAGTTATAAAAATCACAAAGAGCAGGGGTCTCAGAACAGATCCTTGCAGTACTCCACTAGTCACTGACCTCCAGGCAGAATACTTTCCTTCCACGACTACTCTCTGCTTTCGACCTGCAAGCCTATTTTTTTAAATCCACCCAGCCAAAGTTCCATGGATCCCATACCTCATGAATTTCTGAATGAGTCTCCAAATGGGGAACCTTATCAAATGCCTTGCTAAAATCCATATAGACCACATCTACTGCCCCACCCTCATCAATTTCTTTTGCTACCTCCTCAAAAAAAATAAATTAAGCTCATGATGGTTAGGTGATTTTAGCACCTGAGTTTTGTTAAGTCACTTTATTCATCTTAGGGAATTTTTAACTTAGAGCACATCATATTATTCATAGTTCAAGTGCACGAGTCTCAAACATATTGCATCTATTGCAAAATTGGGTTTCCATACATGCACTGCCAATTATAACTTCCATGTTTACTCAGTAGGAACAGGTTACTCTTTCAATATGTGGAGAGAGGTAAAACATGAAAATCTACAGACACTGTGATTAAACACAATGCTGGAGAAACTCAGCAGGTCATACAGTATACAGTAAAACCTTATTAGAATGCGGTAGTTGGGATCCAAGATTTCATACTGCATTACAGCCGAGTCGCAGAACAGATACAGGGGCGGCCGATGCTGGATGTCAGGGCAGGGGAAGCCACTGAGGGATGTCGGGGCAGGGGTGGCCGGCGTGGGATGTTGGGTTTGCCCCTGCCCCGGAGTCCTGCGCATGTTGCCCCTTCCCCAACGTTCCGTGGTGGCTGCCTCTGCCCCAAAGTCCCGCGCCAGGCGGCAGGGGCAGTGGGGAGGGGGGCTGTCAGGCAGCGGGGAGTTGGGTCACCGGCTGATTGTCATCAGCCCGCCCCTTAGCAGTTTGGGGTCCACAGACAGCCATGCTATAAGGGATTCCATGATTTAACGAATATCGTTCCAAGCCAAAGAAAGAAGAAAGATATAATAAAGATAAAGATATGTAGCCAATGTTTTGAGCATATGCCCCTCTGTTGATTATGAATCTTTATGTTTGCTATATAAAGAACACTGTTTGACCTGCTGAGTTTCTCCAGCATTGTGTTTTTATTCTTTCAATGCTGGCAACAAAAGTTCTATTCCTTTTGAAGTCAACAAAAGACATTAGCAAGAAGATCCCTTTCCTCATGAAAATCAATTGGGTGAACGTTTTCCCAAGTAGAACATTTAAATTTACGTACTGCTGAAACCATTTATTGTACTGGAGACCGCTTTCTTTGAAACAGCATCATACACTACATCCTGAGGCACATCATGGAGAATCCCATCAACTCTGAATAACCAATCAGAATGTTGGTTGTTGACTACCTCCTTACGCCGGTCTGGTTTGGTGTGAATTTTTATTCTCTGGAAACAAAATATGTTAAAAGTAAATAAAATGATCTGTATAAACTTGGAAAGTGTTAAGCTAAAGTTTAAAATAACACATTTGATTAATAAATATCATGTTTAATTTACAGTTCATTTAAATAAAACTTTCAGATGAAGTGGAACCATTAAGCCCGATGGCAGTATGAAAGAGGTCTGCTGAGCACAAAAGTAACATCTGAACCAATACCAGATTAATATCAACCAATCTGAATGTGACATGACCTTGAATTTTCAAGCTTTTTGTTCTGTATCCAAATGGACGACACTTGCAGAAAAGTTGGTGGGGGAGTGGGTGGGGAGGGTTGCTATTCCATGCATGGATTGTTATTGATCAAGAACTTAAGATATACATGGTAATACCAAATAAAACAATCTGACTTATTTCAAGTAATGACCAGGTCAACACAGCTGAATCAACCTAAACCCGAATTCATTGTTAAAGTTTATACAACTTGGTTTGGGTGGATATTTTCTTGGTTTGGGTGGATATTTTCTTGGTGCACATCATAAAATTACTCTGACTTTAGTTTTTTCATTATTCCATCAAAGCCAAATGTTGCTCAAAGACCAACATCTAATCTTTCTTTCATCTCACTACATTACAGTCCTTGGTTCATTACAATCCCATGAATTTGATTTTATTAAATCTCGCCAAGTGCACATAACCAAACCATTGACTAAAACATTAATCTCACTTCTCATTCCTTCAAGTTCACTGGTTGCAGGCAATTCTTATATTGTGCACAGAACTTAACATTTATTAAGTTAACCAGGCTTTGGTGCTTGAAAGGCAAATGGTTTCCGGTCAGAAAGGTTCTTGTCGGTTTTCAGAGAGATTTTTTGTACGATGGACACTTCAGTATCTTGCTGATGAAACTTGGCCCCTTCAGGGTACTTCAGATGATCACCACTTTCTTTCAGGTCACCACAGAATGCCTTTTTTTTCTCTTATTCCAAGTGAAACATTAGACAGCCAGTCCTCTCCTCTTGCATGAACCACAAGAGCTTTGACCAGGCTGAATCAAGCACTTACAACCTGTCTTCCAAATGGGGTTTTTCACAAGCTTGCCAGCTTGTCCTGTTCCAGTCCCAGCTGCTGATCTGTCTCTGTGTGTGTGTGTGTGTGTGTGTGTGTGTGTGTGTGTGTGTGTGTGTGTGTGTGTGTGTGTGTGTGTGTGTGTGTGTGTGTGTGTGTGTGTGTGTGTGTGTGTGTGTGTGTGTGTGTGTCTCTCTCTCTCTCTCTGAGAGAAAGCCTGTTTGACTCTCTCTGCTTGCAAAACCACATGACCTCTTAGAACAGCTCCAGACAATCTGCGCCTTCAACAAGATCTTTCATCTTTTGCCTTTTTGTAAACAAAAATCCATGAGTGAAGTTTCTTGGGCACTCTCCAAAGCTCTTGCAAAGACTGTTGGCCCTGACATATCTAGCATGGGGCAGAGCTCCAGTATTTTAAATAAGATCTATTTTAAAGCATTTGTGTGTGATCTAATTTAACAAACCTTTCCCAATTTATCTCCCAAAAACATATCTATATACTCTATCACAGTAGCAACCCCGCTACACTGTAAAGGGATTGTTAATGTGGAAAATTGTTATGAAAGAGGTCAATTCATGTCATTTGAACAACTGAGAAACTACATAATACTCTTTCTTTCTACTTTCAGCTAAGAGGATATTTGAGCGATAAGTTGGGACCAAGAATGTTTCTGTCTAGATGTACTGAGGTAGAACTTCTTATTAGGAGAGGGATTGTTAAAAAATTTTTCTTTGATATATTCATTATTACAAGCAGGAACTCCTAAATTAGGATTATATATATCTACGCAGATGGGAAATAGATTTGAATATTATAATAGACCAACAACTATGGAAACATTTATGTAGGGATTGTATGACTAATAACAAAGATATAGATTAGTTCAATATAACTTTTTTTTCATCATTTATATCTTACACCACAGAAATTGAATAGATTGAAATCAGATTGATCAGATCAATGTTTTAGATATGGTGAAGATGTAGGATCTTTTATACATTCAAAGTGGTCTTGTCCCAATATGAGACCTTTTTGGCTGACTATATAGGTAACATTTTGGAACAAGTTGCAGGAATTGTTTTTCTGTTGAATCCTGATTTACTTTTACCAGGAAATATTTGAAATTATCAATTTATCATTTAAAATTTGTTAAATTAGCTTTAATGGTAGCAAGAAAATGTATTGCAATTACTTGGAAATCAGATACAGCTTTAACTATGCCAAGGTGGCATGCTGAAATTCAGTTGTGTTCCTATGGAAAACATTACTTATAATTTAATTGTTTTAAAAGTCTGGCACCCATACACTCAAATAACAGGATTGAATTTGTAGTGATATCCTTTTTATCCTTTTAGCCCTGCAGAATTCTCCTATGTTTATGTTAGAACTGATTAATTATACTGCATGACATCTCTCTCTACAATCTAAAGATTCTTTTTTACTTTCTTTTTTATTTCTTCTTATCTTTTTATACCTATAAAAATGTTTTTCTTTAATCAATTTATATTTTTTTTTGCTTGGGTAGGGAGTGTTTTTGGGATGGGTTGAAAATCATCATGTATGCAATCAATTTGTTCTTTATTTCTATATTTGTATTATTATAATAATTGTAGTTACTGCATGTATGGAATATTAAATAAAATATTTTTTAAAAAGACATTAAGGCAGCCGAGTGTCAAAGCTAGATCAAAAACAGTATTTCAAAGAACATCTCAAGGAAGACAAGATCAGTGGATGCAATTTCACAATACCAAAATCTAGTATCCCAAAGATGGAACAGGTGATAACAATAATATATCTGAGTTTACAGTGTTAAGGACAATAGACAGTTTTATTTCTGACCAGGGATAGCAACTATGCAGCGGGAGAAAGGAGTGCACGGTATGTGGAATGCCGGAGCAGCAAGCTGCGAGAGTGAACAGCTGAATGGAGTGCAGAGCTGTGCATTGAAGCTGGTGGGCTCGCTGAGAGTGTGCCTGCAGCTGTCCACCCTTCTCCTCCAATCAAGAGTGCCGAAGACATGCACTGAGGCTGTTAAACCATCGAGCGCTCGGAGGAACAAACTGTCACTGTGTTAACCTGGCAGCAGGAAGCTGAACTCTCTGTTCATGGGTGCCAGCACTGCTGATCTGACAGCAGATTTTACACTCTGATTCCTAGAGGGCGTGTCCAACCTGGGCTTTTCCAGGCCCCTTTCAAGAAGAGGGCTTTGTGTGACAAAAGTCACTTGGTATAACCCAAGGCAGGGTTTTGGCGGAGAAGACTTTGTGTGACAGAGGGTCACCTGGTGCAACCCCAAAGGCGGCTTCGGAGGTGCGGACTTAGTGCAAGGGACTAGGAGGTCACTGTAAGATACTCCCTTGTGAGAAAACTGAAGGTGGTCGTTACCACATGAGAAATGAAGGAAAGTCTCCTGTATTCACCTGCCAAGGTCATAGGTCTGCTCAGTGATAACAGTCAACTTTTTCCACATTCAACTCAAAGACCTGTGCACAATTGAACTAAGCAATTAAAGCCTGGAGACCAGATTCTGTGGACTGTCCTTTTGACTGAATTATTTGATAAAGCTGACTTGGGGTTTTGTTTTGGGACCTTATTTTGGGGCATTTGGGCTTAGATTGTAATGGTCTGAGTATTTATTTTACATACACACCATAAATATCCATTGTTAGTATATAGTTGCCATGAAGGCTTATATTTTGGTGTTGAGTTTATGGAGATAATTATATTATCACAGTTGTTAATAAATTTTGAGTTAAACTTAACCCATCTGTTTATGAGTCTTTCAATGAAAGCAAACTCACATCAGACTGGATGACAAAAAGGGGTTATAGAGGAAATGAGAATTATGAATGATCTGAACAGTACACTTGGAGTCACTTTATGAAATAAATGTCAAAGCAGCTCAGAAAATAAGTAATACCATCTTCTCTTGTAGCATACTAAATCAGTTGGGATTTCCCATCAACCTATTGTAATGGTTGTTTAGAATGGCTGCCATGCTTTTTAACATATTTGAGGACATGAATGACCAAACCATAGAACTTGTTATGTCCAATAAACATACAAATAGATTCAAAGAAAATGTATGACACAGGAAGCCATTGGAAACCATCTTTTTGATCTTTGATTTGGTATCAATTAATCAGAACTTATATAAGTATCTACTTAATCTCTTCAATATGTATTGGGATCCTGTAATGCTCCATAGCATACCCATAGAAAATATTTGACTAAACAGGCCATTTCGTCTACTGATTCTGACAAGAACCACCCAACCTAATTTCTCCTTCCTGTACTGTATTTTCCAACTCTGTAATTACACATCTAAATATTTTTCAAATATATTGAACATTCTTGATTCTACCACCCATTCAGGCAAATTTCCCCCATCTCTCATCTAATTTTTTAACTGATTATTTTGAATCTATGGTTAAAAACAAACAAAAGACACTGTGGTTGATGTAAAAACAAAGCTGTTACTTTATGTATCAAAAATGTAGATGCGTAACCAACGTTTTGGGCTTGAGTCCTTCAACAATTGCAATTTTCTAATTCTGGCAATGTCCTGTTCCTTCACACCTCTCAGTAATCCAAAGTTTTGAATGTTCCCTTGCTTTGTTGTATCAGCCACCAACCCCCCCCCCCCCCCCCCCACCCGTCCCAATGTATTACCTCACACAGGTTGACAATAATGATCATTTGAAAATTTCTACCAAAATAACAATCAAAATCTTTCTGCAGTTTGTTTTTGAATCATACTGCAATGGCCTCTTAATAGACAAGTAGCAGCATATTATAATTGATAAAATCACAGGAGTTAATTCTCCTGAGGTAGCCTGAAGTAAACTGGCAAACAATTTGACATGGGGCCAGATGTGGTGAACTGCAGCTTTTCTAGAGTAATAATTGTTGTATTCTCCAGTAAGACAACTGATTTTTTTCTCTCTCTTAAAATTAAACTTACTATGCTCTTCTACAGTATTTTTTACTTACTTCATTGTCTGGGCAACATTCAATCATATCTGAGGCAAAATTGTCCGTTGTCCTGATTCTTACGAACACCTTCACACCTGTATTTTTGTTGCATACATCAAACTGAAAGTGTTGAAAAGCACATTAGAGAACAAAATATTTGACATTCCTCCAGGTTCAAAACACAAAGTCAAGTGAAAGTACCAATAATGCCAGAAAGCCTTTCTATTAACGTTACATCAGTGAATAAATCAAGGTTCTTTTGAACCTCAATGACTATAATATTTACTGTCGGAATAACTAAGTTGTTGAAGAAGGCCTCAAATGCAGAGCTTTAGTGACCAGAGGACACAGATTCAAAGAAACAGAGGATCATATTGGGAAAACTTTTTTAAAATATGGAGAATAGTTGTAATCTGGAATGCAGTACCTGTAAGCAAGATGGAAAACAGTAAATGAGAGTATCTGAAAGAGAATTGAATGTGATGGAAATTAATTTTTTGAACAATAAAATTAATGGAGGTGTCAGTACTAAACATGACAGCTCAGGAACAGGCCCTTGGTCCCACCTCATCTGAGCAGACCATGATGCCAAATTAAACTAATCCCAACTGCCTGCGCAGGATCCATATTTCTCCATTTTGTGTAGGTTCACGTGCCTGATTGAATGCCTCTTAAATGTCATGATTGCATCTGCTTTCGTCGTCATCTGCTATGGCAACAAATTCCAGGCACTTATCATTCTTTATTAAAAAATGCTTTGACCAACATATTCATGTTTCCTACCACACAAGCATTTATTTTCTGCAATTACCTTATCAAAAACCTTCTGGTAATTTAAAAAGTCTATCTGCCTGTAGTGAACTGGGATTCACTTGAAGTGTGCTGGTCCCACCTCCCGGCCCCTCCCCCAGGGGCCTGTATATAACCTTGGTATCCCACCTAAATCCAGAACCCCTCTGAAGCCAGTTCATGAACCCTACGTGTGTTGTAAGCTAAATAACAGTGTTAGTTCTCCCTCCAGTCAATTGTGAGCTTTTATCTACACTACAATTTTATTAGCTTACAACCAAGGATGGCGACATTGCTTAAGCCCAGTATGCTGTTACTAGACCCTCAGTCCCCTGACATGTGAACTCCTGTTCACATATTGGCTAGACTGGTTCCAGGCCTACCTGAACGCAATCAGGGACATCTTCCATACAGACAAGCTCCAGAGGTCGGCACTCATCTCAAGGGTAGGAACGAAGGGATACACAGTTGCCCAAGATTGCCCAACGTAAAATTTCACTGTCGAGGCACTGAAGGGCCGCTACATGAAGGCCCCGAAAGAGGTCCTAGCGAGGCATCAGCTTGCCTTATGCTGCCAATGGCCCAGAGAGTTGATTGCTGACTACCTGCTGGATCTGCGGACGCTGGCTCAGAAGTGCAAGTATGAGGCTGCTTCAGGTCGCATCTGGGAAGATGAACAGATCCGGGATACTCTAGTCACATGGGTCCGCTCAAGGTACATGAAGCAGCGACTGCTTGAATCGGGAAGGAAGGACCTTGCTAGCTACATCGAGCTGGCCAAATCACTGGAACAGGCCAGTTTCAAGAACGACGACCGATGTCAGCAAACGTGTGCTCTTGGGTGAGCACTTCCAAGGACCAGCAGCCCCCGCTCTAATGGCTGCCGCTTTCTGAGCCCGAGAGTGCTTTTTCTACGGCAAGAGACAGCACGGTCAGTACCGGACTTGCCCAAGATCGCCTGTTGCACAACCTGCCGCATACAGAAGTGGTGTGAAAATACTCAGCCGCCATCTTGCAGCTGCCCATCTTTGAATTCAGCCCCATCATCGTTAGAGGAGCAGGAAGGAGGGTAGCCATCTTGCTGCGCCATGAGGTCGGCAACATCTTACCTGCACAGGTCGACTCAGGACGGAGGGAGCCACTCAAGGGAAGAACACGGTGTCTCCAGCAAACTGGCATCGCTGGTCCTCAACCAAAATAGACCTCACCAGCTCAGCAACTCGATGGTGATGGTGAAGGTAAACGGACATTCGACCAAGTGCCTGATTGATGCAGACTCCACGGAAAGTTTCCTAGACTCACAAACTGTGCAAAAATATCACTTAAAAATGTACCCATCTATTACTGAATCTTCCTAGCGTCCCAGTCCCTTTTGGCGCGGATACAGAAACATTGTGTGCTCCAGTATTGTTGGGTCTGGACTTCCTGTGTCACCTTAAAAGTGTGACATTGGAGTTTTCTGGTCCCCTTCCCCAAGTAACAGTTCGGAACCAGCACCCACTTGCAGCCTCTCCATGCTGAACCCAAACTTCTCTGCTGACTGTAAGCCCAAGAGCAGGAGGTACAGTGCGGCAGACAGGGAGTTTATAAAAGACAGAGACCCAGCGCCTGCTGGAGAAGGGGATCATCAAACCCAGCACCAGCCCGTGGAGAGTAAAGGGGGAAAACAAGTCCAGGTTAGCGATTGACTATAGCCAAACAATTAACAGATACACACTCCTGGACGCATACCTCCTCCCTCTCATATCACACATTATCAGGTCTATTTGGCCATCAATCTGAAAGCTGCCTATCACCAGCTGCCAATCCATTCTGAGGACTGCTCGTCCACAGCATTTGAGGCTAACGGTCGACTCTTATCAGTTCTGGAGGGTCCATTTTGGTATTAACAATAGGGTGTCTATTTTCCAGCGGCAGATAGACAGGATGGTGGATGAGTATAGGTTGAAGGCTACCTTCCCCTACCCGACAATGTCACTATCTGTGGCCACACCATGGAAGACCATGGTGCCATTTTCCAGAGTTTTCTCCACGCGGTGAGAGCCCTGAATCTCACCTACAATTCCGAAAAATGTGTATTCAGGACTACGCAACTGGCTATCCTTCGCTACGTGGTGGAGAATGGCGTCATTGTTCCCAATCCTGATAGGATGTGCCCCCTGTTAGAGCTTCCCCTCCCCAGAACCACAAAGGCTTTGAGGAGATGCCTGGGGTTTTTCTCATATTACACCAAGTGGGTCCTTCAATACACCGACAAGGTTCGTCCCCTCTTAAAGGCCATTGTAACGGAGAGGCAGCATTCACCATCAAATGGCACTGCTGCGCTCCTGTTTGGAGGACACACTACCTGCCAATCACCAATCAAAGTCAAGGACTCATCCCAAGCCATCAAGGGGACCCTTACAATATGCACTTTGCTTTGAGCCATTGGCCACAGCAACCAATGGGGCCCACATTGACCCTTACGATTGGCCCCCCAGCTTTTCCCCCAGAACTATAAAGGACTTTGTGCCACTTTGTTCTGTTTCTTTGGACTCTTCGTGGCATTCAAGTATCAGCTCCTGTACTGGGTGGGGGTGAGTCTCGAGGCTAGGTAGCAGAGCCATGTCCGTACTGTTCAAGGGGTGGGGGCACGTAATATCATCTTGATCTGATTGTTGTATGTGCATGCTTTTGTAACTTCCCCAGTTTCTGTCAATTTTCCCCCCTCATTATCTGAAAGTGTAAATTTTCTCCCCTGCATATTGTGTATTTGTAGGAGTTTGCTTTACATATCGACCCTGTTGTTCCAATTCCATCCCTGAAATAAAAGTGTGCTTTGTACCTCTACTTTAGTCTGGTCCTTACCTGTGGGACCCACACGAACCTGAACAACAACCACCACTTTCCCTCTTTCAGTCGAAGCCCAGACAGCTTTTAATGACCTCTGAAGTTACATTGCAAAAGCTGCCATGCACGCGGTAGACGAAAATGTACCCTTCCAAGTAGAAAGTGACACTTCGAATGTAGCCCTGGCCGCTACCCTCAATCAGGAAGAGAGGCCACTTGGCTTTTTTCACGGACGCTTCAAGGCCATGTGCTCTGGAACCCGTCTGTGGAAAGGAGGTTCAGGCCATTGTAGAAACTGTAAGGCACTGGAGGCACTACCTGGCTGGTAGAAGATTTACACTCCTCAAGGACCAACACTCTGTCGCATTCATGTTCAACGACACCAAGAAGGGAAAAATCAAGAATGACAAAATTGCTAGGTGGAGGGGAGGATCAAACTCTCCACCTACAGTTTTGACATCGCCTACCAGCCAGGGGCCCTTAACGACCCCCCCAGATGCCCTGTCCAGGGGATGCTATGCCTCCGCACACACCGGTCAACTGTGGACCATACACAATGAGCTCTGCCATCCAGGGGTCACCCGCATGGCTCACTTTGTCAAGTCCTGCAATTTGCCCTACTCAATAGAAGACACCAGGTCATGCCAGGTCTGCGATGAGTGCAAGCTGCACCTGATTAAATCATCCAGGCTCTTCAAATGGCTCAGCATCAATTTTAAAAGACCTCTCCCCTCCACGAACGGGAACATCTACTTTCTCTCAATCATCGATGAGTACTTCTACTTCCTGTTCACTATCCCGTGCCCAGACCATCTGCCTAGTCAGTTATGAAGGCCCTAGACTCTTTTTTTCACCCTGTTTGGGTATTCCAGCTATATGCATGGTGACCGGGACTCAGCCTTACTGAGCGACAAGCCACGACAGTACCTGCTGGTAAGGGGCATCGCATCCAGCAGGACTACCAATTACAACCCCCAGGGGATTAGGCAGGTTGAAAAAGAGAACGCCACAATCTGGGAGGCTGTCAAACTTACCCTGAAGCAAAAAGGCCTTCTATCCTCACGCTAGCAGGATGTCCTCCCCATTGCGCTCCATTCAATTCGGTCGCTACTGTGCACTGCGACCAGTACTACTCTTCATGAGCTCATGTTTACATTCGATAGAAGGTCAGCATCAGGGACTACACCCCCAACCTGGCTCACTAGTCCTGGTCCAGTCCTTCCCAAGAAGCACGTGAGGAAAAGCAAGACCCTCTGGTGGAAAGAGTGAAATTGTTCCATGCCAACCCCTCGTACGCCTAGGTGGAGTATCTGGATGGCAGGGAGGATACAGTCTCCATTAGGGACCTGGCACCCACCGTTGCCTTAGGTGCCCCATGAGCTACTTAGCTTTTTCTCCACACCACCGCTCAGGGCCTCAGGGGACCCAGTTCAGGAGGAGAGTGAACACCCCTCTCTCGTTGAGCCAGAGCCCCAGCTCACTACCCTTCCATCACAGGTGGCCAGGAGACTCAAGGAGTCCAAGGCCCTCTGGTGCTAAGACACTTCACCAGGATCTCCAGACAACCCGGACCGCCTGAATCTATAAATAGTATTGTGAATATTTCTCTTTTGTGTATATTTTTGGCTTCTGATCCTTGTTCTCTTCATCCACAGACCCTTAATTCTGAAGGAAGGGGTGAATGTAGTGAACTGGGATTCACTAGAAGTGCGCTGCACTGACGACTGGTCCCGCCTCCCAGTCCCTCCCCTCGGGGCCTGTATATATCCCTGGTTTCCTGCCTAAACCCAGAACCCCTCTGAAGTCTGTTAATGAACCCTACCTGTGTTGTAAGCTAATAAAAGCGTTAGTTCTCCCTCTAGTCGAGTGTGAGCTTTTATTTACGCAACACTCCCCGGTTTCCTTTTTTGTCAGAGCTCATGTTACAGTGCCCTAAATAATGTTTGGGTCAAAGACTTTTTTTCCTTTATTTGCTCCTGTGCTGCACAGTTTTAGCCTTCTTGAAAGGCAATGCAGCACTTCAAAATCCACCCACATTTCTTCAATGTGTTGCCAACTATAATTGAATGGAAGGACACTGCCTGGATTGCTGTTAAATTGATACTTTATTACAATTCACAGAAGCTCTATAGGTTGTGATTTACTCCATCTAGCACCCTGTGCTTCACAGTTTTACATTTGTAATCAAACAATTCATGAGTAATTAAAGGGAACATTCCAAATTTTATTTAAGTTTATTTGCATACATTTTGGATTGACCATTTAGAAATTACAGCACTTTTTATACATTGTCACCTCATTTCAGGGCGCCATAATGTTTTGGACTTTTTAAAGCTTCATGAACAGAAATTCAGAGGCTACACTGCAAGATTCAAATTCCTAGTTAGCCACAGAAATGATGGCCAGATTACAATTTACCAAAAGCCTGTAGAATTCTGGAAAAAAAGGTCTTGTGGATAGATGAGACCAAGATTAACCTATATCAGAGTGATGGCAAAAGCAAAGCATGGAAGCCCAAGATCCAAAGCATACCACTTTTGTCATGGTTTGCATCTTGCAGTGGAGCCTCTGTATTTCTGTTCATGAGGTCATTGACACATCCACACCTGCCTCCAGAAGAGTGTTTCTAATCTGTCAGATATATGTTTGGAGATTTTACTTCATTATGTTGAGAATTTTTCTGTCTTCAGCAGTCAAAGTCTGCTTTAGAATACAAGTCCCTTGCAATTATTGAGCTCACCAGGACACTCTTTCTTTTTAATGATGTTCCAAACTGTTTATTTTGGTATCTCTAAGGGTTGGGCGATGTCTCTGACTGTTTTATTCTTGTTTTTCAGCCTCAATGCTGATTTGACTTTCATCCGCACAACTCTAGTCCTCATGTTGGAAAATAGCAACTACAGATTCCAAAGGTAATCAAAAGCTTAGAAGCAAGCTTAGCTCTCTTATACCTACACCAGTGAAGCAATTAAACATATTCTTGAGTTATCACAAACACCTGTGAAGCCAAATGTCACAAACATTATGGTGCCCTGAAATTAGGTGAAACCAAAATGTATACACCTTGAGGTGATTGTGATTGGCACTGACCAGTTGGAATGGGATTGTGATTGAAGCTCTGTCGGGAAAGGCGCAGTGTTGGAAGGGACACATGGAGTGCTGGTGGTGCGGTAATGCTACAGCTTTCCATGGTTCGGCGATGTGATGGCCCTGCAGCTTTCCCCGGGTCAGTGGTGAGAGACCCCACAACCTTCCCCAGGTTGGTGTGTAGTAACCCTGCGGCATTCCCCGGTTCCGTGGTGCAGTAACGCTGCAGCCTACCCTAGGTCGGTGGTGCAGTGACATCGCGGCTTTCCATAGGTCAGTGATGTGGTAACCCTGTGGCCTTCCTGGGATGGTGATGTGGTAAAACTGTGGCCTTGCCTGGATGGTGATGTGCTAACACTGCTGCCTTCCCTAGGTTGGTTGTGCATTCGGAGTGAGAGGATAGCAGAGTGGTGGGGCTTTGGCTCAATGGGCTTAGGCTCAATGGGCTTAGGCATTAATGAGGCGAGGTAGGTTTACCTGTGTTAATTGCGCACAGAAAGTTTGTGCTTGGTGTCAGATGTGGGAAGTCCTGAAGCCTTCCAGCTTCCCAGACGGCCATGTCTGCATCTGGTGTGTCGAGCTGCAGCTCCTAAGGGACTGTGTTAGACAACTGGAGTTGCAGCTTGGTGAACTTCGTCTGGTCAAGGAGAGCAAGGAGGTTACAGGCCGATGGTCATACTGAGACCACAGGAGGATCACAGACAGGAGGGTGAAGGGGAAGAGTCAGGTACTAGTGAGTACCCCTATGGCTGTACCCCATGTCAATAAGTACTCCTGTTTGAGTATTGTTGGAGGGGGACAGCCTACATAGGGGCAGTAACAGTGCCTGTGCCTCTGGCACAGACTCTGGCCCTGTGACTCAGAAGGTAGGGAAAGGAAGAGGAAGGCAGTAGTGACAGGGGACTCTTATAGTTAGGGGGTCAGACAGCTGATTCTGTGGATGCAGGAAGGAAATCTGGATGGTAGTTTGCCTCCCAGGTGACCGAGATGATTCAGATCGTCTCCAAGATATCCTGCAGCGAGATGGAGAACAGCCAGAGGTTGTGGTACATATTGGTACCAATAATATAAGTAGGAAAAGGGAAGAGTTCCTGAAAAAAGACTACAGGGAGTTAGGAAGGAAGTTGAGAAGCAGGACTGCAAAGGTAGTAATCTTGGAACTATTACTGCCTGTGCCAAGCGGCAGCGAGTATAAGAATAGAATGAGGTGGAATGTTAAATGCATGGCTGAAGGATTGGAGCAGGGACCAGGGATTCAGATTTATGGGCCATTCGGGCCTCTTTCGGGGCAGGTGTGACCTGTACATAAAGGACTTGTATCCCAGGGGGAACCAATAAGGACTGGGGAATGAGGCAGTTGGCTCACAAGGGAGAAAGCTTGAAGACGTGAGGGAAGGCAGGCAGGTGATAAGCGTCGAGTACAAATGGAAATCAACAGCAAAACATTTTTTTTAAGGTCAGTTGAACTAACACAACGTGTCGGCCTCATTATGCAATGAAACACGGTAAATTCAATGAAAGTTCATTGAACTTCCTACGTGATGCAGCAAGTCCAAAATGATCTTTCTGTCCGTCTTGAAGTTATCTACCCCACCCCCCACCCCCGAAAGATTTGTTGCCCGGAGTGATTTTGCTCTGGGTGCCTGCTGACTTGACCACATTTCCACTCCCTCCACCTTCTTGCCCTCTGAACCATGGGCCTACGACACTTGAAATGAGACGACAGCAAGACTGAATAAGCCTTCCCAAATATTACAGCTTCCCCTCGGGTCCGTGGAAGACGGAATGAGCGAAATGCTGCAGACTTACCGGGCGCGGTGCGGCGTCTCTCTCCTCTCCTCCCTCAACCCCTCCTGTCTCACTCATCAGGCTCCAACTCCCAGTCCGGGCCATGGACACCCTGGAGGCTGCACCCACGGCCACCGCGCTTGGAACTCGGCCCTGCCCGATCACTTCACCGAGTTCACCACGGTTTCGCTCCATTTTATCTACGCGGTTCCCATTGGTGAACCCCCCCGCACAGCGGGTTTCACTGCTTTGGCCGCCATGATGAGCGCGCCCAGGGCGTCCGTCGCCAGGGCTCGGTTGCTGTGGAAACCCGACGCGCGCCCGGCGAGGTCGCCGCATCACGTGGCAACTGGCGCGCTCCCGCCATTTCTGTGGCGGCCCGGCCGATGCTCGAAAGCGGCGAGTGAAGGGCGCCGTCCACTTCTTGCTGAAAGTCAAGATTGAGGCAGGAATCCAGAACACTGGCTCCGAGATCGAAATAAACCCCGAAAATGAACTGGACTGAAAGGTCGATCCGAAGTACAGCACCGACACCCTGTCCACAGGCCTCGATTTCTCTCGCTGATGGCAGGATTTCACTGTGGCGGCCGAGATTTTCGCGGGGGGGAAACGTGCAGGTCTTGAATGTCTGGGCCAAATTTGGAGTACTGTGTACAGTTTTGGTCACCAAATTATAGGAAAGATATAAACAAAATAGAGAGAGTGCAGAGAAGGTTCACGAGAATGTTGACAGGATTTCAAGGTTTGAGTTACAGAGAAAGAAGATTGAGAGGGGACTTGATAGAGGTGTTTAAGATTTTAAAAGGGACAGACAGAGTAAATGTGGATTTTTCAATTAAGAAAGGGGGAGATTCAAACTAGAGGACATGGTTTAAGATTGAAGGGGGAAAATTATAAGGGGAACGTGAGGGGAAATTTCTTTACGCAAAGGGTGGTGGGGATGTGGAATGAGCTTCCGGCAGACGTGGTCGAGGCGGGATCATTGGTTACATTTAAGGAAAGACTGGATCGTTACATGGATAGGAGGGGACTAGAGGGGTATGGACCGGGTGCTGGTCAGTGGGACTAGGAGGGTGGGGATTTGCTACGGCATGGACTACTAGGGCCGAACTGGCCTGTTCTGTGCTGTAAGTGGTTATATGGAGCAAAAAACCAACCACTGGAGAACTCAGTGGGTCGAGAAGGGACAAGGATTCGGGTCGAGACCCTGCAGAGGCCTACCACTTGCAAATTCCAAAGCCCAGTCCCATTGGGACTAAGCAGCTCGAAAGGAGAATGCCTGCCATCACAGGTCTGATACTGTAGAATCCTACCACTGCAGTAGAAGGAAATAGTGGAGACAAGTCCGTTTAAGACACTTGAATGGGGAGATCTAATGGGGAGCCTGTGGCATCTATTTTAATGATTTGGATGACAATATAGTTGAGCACATTTTCAGATGACACTAACATTGGTGGTGTAGTGCACTGTGAGGAAAGGCACTGAAGTTGACAGAGGGATCTCGACCAGTTGGGAAGGCGCACAGAAGATTGGAAAGAGAAATGTGACCTTGATAAGTGCAAGGTTCCACAGTCAATGGCAGGCTCGTGGAGAGTGTTATAGAACAGAGCGTCCAAGGTATACGGAGGCATAATTCCCTGAAAGTTGCAACTCAGGTGGAGAGGGTGGTGTAGAAAGCATTTGGCGTGCTTGTTTTAATCAAGCAGAGTATTGAGTACAAAAGTTGGGACCTCTTGATACTACTCAGAGTTTTTCCCAAAGACCCAATTTTGCTCCTGCGTCTTAAGGGTTAAGAAGATATAAAGTGTGTAGAGGATATTCATAAGGGTGTTGTTTGGACTGCATTCTTGAGTTATAGGGAGAGGTTGGATAGGTGGGGTCTTTATTCCATGGAATGCAGGAGACTGAGGGGTGACCTTATTGAGGTTTACAAGATTATCAGGGGCACTGTTCAACTGAATGCTCACAGTCCTTTTCACAGAATACATGATACCAGAACCTGTGGACATAGTTTCAAGGTGAGAGGAAATGGTGGGGGGGGGGAACCTATATATTCAGATGATAATCCATATCTGGAACAAGCTGCTGGAAACAATACAAGTGGCTACAATTATAACATGCAAAAAACATTTGGATTGATATATGGATTAAAAAAGAAGAGAAGGATATGAACCAAATGAGGGCAAATAGGATTGGTCTGAAATGCAAACTAGGTCATCATGGATGAGTTGGATTGAAGGTGCTGTTCTGTACTGGATGATTCTCGAACAAGAAATTGAAAACTTTTTTTGTCACTTATTTTCAAAGTTTTGATCAACCGTCTGAGAGCACTATTTTGCTTCACCTTTTGAGTTTCCTTTACAAAATGCCCCCAAGATATTTTTCATTGTCAAAGGCATACATTGAATTTTGTTCTAGATTGTCACTGTCATTTTTATCAAAACCAGCTTTTTATTTTCAAAATTCAAATTCTCACTTTCCATAAATAGGATTTGAAGTACAGTATAGTTATTTTAATCCAGGCTCCTGGACTTTCCATTTATTGACATATCTGCTTCAGTTGAACAGCTAATGTTATGAAATGTCATTTGTCTTTGATTTTTACCATACTTAACATCTCTCCTGATTTTTAAAAAAAAAAGGAAATAAGAAAGGAGGAACTGGAATAGTAATAATAAGAGGAAAAGAAACACTGAAAATGAGGAATTAGCGGGGAGCAATCGAAAGGGAGTTTTGACAACTTTAAAAATCTCTCAAAATGTAGCTAAAACTCAGTAGCATAGTTCCTCTTTGAATATAAAGACAATAAAAATGTTATTTTAAAATTCATTATTTTCATCTATTTTTTCAGTGTTTTTCAAAGCAAAAGTTCAAATTACAAGCAGTAAGAGAACAAATGCATCAATAAAAGGCCATTGATTTATACATTTAAGGCACGTTTTTCCCTTTTAAATGATTTTCTCGCACGCATGTGCGCAAACACACACACACACACACACTGTAAAGAATTTATCCTCTACATAGATTTGATGAGCTTCAACAATATCCTCAGTAAAAGTATTGTTTGCAGTCAGGCAGTCCAATAAATACGAATTAAAGTATGTTCTTTAAAAAAAACTTCAAATTGCTGTTTTATCTCACCTTATTTCAAATGTAATTTTGGCTGAAAAGTGTTCACTGCTGTCAACATGATAGATTCCAATCCCCTTCCAACAAATTTAGGTACTCACAACTTTTACACCAAATTTTCCCCCCATCATTCACCCTTATCCTGTTTTTAAATCTAATTTTTAAATTTAGACATACAGCATGGTAACAGGCCTTTTCGGTCCATGAACTCGTGCCATTATTGGTCAGGAATGGTTACCACAGTCCATTTTTGACTTCCATTGGTGAGGCACTATTCAGATTTTCAAACCTTAGTAGTTCCTAACCTTAGCTGAAAGGAACCTAAGAAGAAAAAAACTAGGATCTCTAGTCTGTAACCAATAAAGGAGATTGAGCACGTGATTTGCAAGGATGGTACCTGCTGAAGAGCATGTCGGTACTTTTATTGCTAGAGATCCTAGATTAAGTGTTAAAGTTCATGACGCAGGACTTCAAAGTTCAACTATTAACTGCCTAAACCTCTATGTGAATGACATGCCCCCACAAAATCAACATGATCTTTTAAAAAATATATTTACAATATGGTAAAAGCCAATTCTGGCCATTGAAACCCATGCCGTCCGATTACACCCAGTTAATCTAAAAACCATGTACGTTTTTGGAGACACAGGGCATGGGAAAACGTACAAACTCCTTACAGAGAGCACTGGATTTGAACTTGGGATGCTCGGGCTGTAACTGCATTGCACTAACCATTGAAAGATGAAATATATCATAAATTTGTAGCCTTTTCTTGTGCTTCTAACAAGTAAAACACACAGAAAGCTTAATACAAAAACAACTTGCCAGAAATTTTAAAAATCCATTGGAGTTTAGGATAACTTGCTTCCATTCCAGTTCTATTGGTTGCATTCTGGTTGAAGTGTTTATGCAGGATCTGTAGACTCTTGTTGGTGGGGGTGAGTTGTTTGAGATGATGTGCCTGTGTGTTGCAGTTGCAGAGACTTAAGATGCTCAGTGCATTCCCAAATAATGTTGCCCAATTTTGAATAATCACAAGCCAAGGAATCCCATGAGCCAGTAAGAATGTCACCACATTTCCAAGAGTTTTTAAGAACATCTCAGAAGAATTTTTCTGACATTATAGTGAATAAGATATTAGGATTTATCTATCCATTAAACAAAAATGAATGAAAATGCTTTGATGATATCCAAAGAGAAGTTATGTGGTAGAGTACAGAAATGAGGATACTATGCCCAAGAAAAGTATCAAGCTGGAAAAAAGATGAACATGTGAACCACTTCATTGGCTCATGATTAATTCCCCACTTTCATTTTAAAGCATTTACAACAACGTTAAAATATATATGTTGGAGATCCAAACCAAATCATTCAGCGTCTAGTGCCTTTTACCCTTCCATTTCTATCCTAAAGAGCCAGATTCATTCCATCTTGTGAAACACAAAAGTCTGCAGATGCTGTAATTGCAGTAAAGACATAGAAATGCTGGAGGAACTGAGCAGGTCTCGCACCGTCCACAGGAGGTAAAGATATACAATAGACAATCGATGTCCAACTATCACCTTTTGTCTGTTGGTCTATGCTCCTCCCCATGCTCTTTCTTTCTTTCTCCCCAGCCCTGTAATTCAGGTGTCTGCCTGCTCTTTACTCATACTGTGAAGAAGAGGTCAGGACCAAATTGTCTATTGTATATCTCTACCTCCTATGGATGCTGTGAGACCTGCTGAGTTCCTCCAGCATTTCTGTGTGTTTTTACTCATTGCATCTTGTGATTAATTTAAACCCAATTTCCTTTCATCATATCTGATCTGAATTTGACTGACAGCTTTGCTCAATCCCATTCTCATGGCTATATTTTGAAAGAGGAACATTTAGCTGATTCTCCCCTGACTTCCTTCGCAGCTCAAGGGGCTGAGATAAATTTCAGATGCCTAACTTAATTTTACTTGGTCTTAGGTGATTCAAATTACTCCCTATGAATTATTTACTTCTCCAAACCATTCAATGTTGGATCTGAAACCAGCCAGGTGGCAGTGTGCATATATTACTTTTGTTTTCAGTTCAAGGAATCGACCTAACACTCCAGGATGGTGGAAATTTGTATGCAATGCTGCATAATGGTAATATTGAGAACAGAGAATGGGAAGCAAAGTAAATTAAAAAATAATGGTTGAAATGTTTAGTTTTGAAAATACATGGATGGAAAGTTGGTAATTCTACCACACTGAAGGGAAATGCATTCGACATAAATTGAAATCAATGCTTTAAGATACAAGGTAAACATTTTAAGAAGATGAGATAAAATTGCAGGACATAAGATTACAATTTAGATCTTTAAATTATTTTTAAAAAGAGGGAAAGTTGTGCAGGTAGAGGATGGGAAGATCAGACGGAAAAGATGAACTGCCGCCATGATCATAGGCATGGTTGCAGTAATAATTATCACTGGGGATAACTGAATATTGTTACTGGTTATCATTTTTTTCAAAAATAAATTGACAGGATAGATAATACAGAGAATTCTTCCTTTCCACCTTGGAATCATAGACAATGGTTAATTATTAGTGGATTGCATGTATGGTACTTTCAAAATAATTAAAAGGAAGAGTTTAGTTTCTTTGGTAGCAGCAAAGGAGGCAAGTTGTAATCAAACATAAGTAAAACATCACCATTGCAAACCTCCTCTCTACTAACATTTTTCAATCTAAAACTCAGTTCTCTCAATAGGAAAATTAGTATGAACCAGAACTAATTTCAGAGACCTTAATCTAACAGTGAATTATATACAATATCAACAGTAGATGTTCACAATAGGCAAATTTAGAACATGAAAATAAATGAAATGAAAATGTGACAAGTAACTTAATAGGTAAAGAAAATCCAGCACAAATATTTTAAATTTGAGTGATGTGTCTTATTATGTTTATAATTTTCCCAATATGATAAAAAGACAGATACAGATTAATTATATAAAATAAATTTCCTGCCCTCAAAAAACTTTTGAGTTATTAACCTCTTCATTCTCTCATAACCACACTATACAAATTACAGTAGTTTGCACTGTGCAGATAGAAATTGCCAAAGACTGACAATTCCATGTGAAAAAAGGTTTAAAAATCCTTGAACTATTAAGACATCTGACCCTTTTCCACTTTTTTTGTAAACATTGAACCCTTTAAATCTCTTCGATTCAAATAGGTGCTTTGGTTGGTGAAAGCAGCTCACATTGCCGTCGAAAACACACAACCTATAACTCTCTGACCTTCCAGCTCTGCTGAATTTTCATTTATTTCCCTTTAAATAAATAGAGAAAGCATTTTTTTGCTGATTATAACAGGAAGTTAATTTTTGGTGAAATTCAACTCATCACGGTTGAGTTTTACTTTGTGCTTATGTCAGTCTTGTTGTACTCAGTTTCACCAGATGACACTTGAGAAATACGCTTGATAGAACCCCACAAACGCCTGGTGAATTGACCTGAACGCATCTGAAATAAGAAAAGAGACAGAATATGAGATTTTGTTATTAATAGTTTATATACATTAACCTTCTGTCTTAAAAGTGTTGACCGCTGATAAGCTATTTGGTCCACATACACAGCAATACTGCAGTGTTTTGTCCACCTGCAAAACAGAGCCAATTTTGTATGTTGGACTTTGGAGGCCACTGTGGCAGACCTGCGTCCTTACTCAAATAGAACAGATGAGGAAGAACTTTCTTTACACAGAGGATGGTGAATCTAAAGAATTTGTTGCTGCTGATGGCTGTGGGGATATTTAAGATTTAAAAAAGTAGATAGGTTTTTGATTAGGACTGGAATCAAGGGTTACAGGGAGAAGGCAGGAGAGTGCGTTGAAAAGATAGTAAACCAGCTCTGATGGAATGGCAGGGCAGACTCCATGGGTCAAATAGCACAATTCCATTCCAATATCTTATCGTCTTTATAATCAGAATTTGTCAACAGAGTCAATGGATTCACTAGATGAATTCTCATTAATTAATGTCCAGAACACTGAGAGAGCACTGTTAACTTGGCAAAGAGTACCCCAAGTCAATAAAGGTTTAAGTTTAAGCATATTTTTCTTATATATAGAAAGTGCTAGACAATCATCAAAAAATATTTGAAGTATTCCAAAGGCTTTTCAGGGTGGGGAGTGGGAGTTGGGGCAGAGTTGAATATCACATTTGATCGGAATAAAAATCTGATTGGATCATCCTAAACATGAATTAAATATCAATTCAATCTTAATTCAAAGGAAATAAATTAATTTCTGTTCCTAACAAGTTTGAATCTGTGTCATGAGGCTAGGGAACAATTAGAACGTAGGTACAGAGTTAGGTGCTTCAGACCCATAGAGTCTACTTTATCATTCAGATTATGATTAAAAATGTAGGAGTTTGTTAGCTCAAGGTTGCTTTGATCCTTGTGTGGTGAAGAGGTTTTGGATGTCTTTTTTACATTAAAGGGTGCTGTGGCTGTGTAAATGCAAGTGTAATTACTGTTATCCATCCTAGATTCCTTACCTTTTTCACTATTAGCCTTACCTCGGATGGTTTTCCTGATGACACCACAATAAGTTTTCCATCATTCAAACCAACAAGAATATGGCTGTTATCTTTGGTAACAGAGACACAGTGGATGGGAACCTTCATGACCATTGGTTGCATTGCACTCTTCAAACTGAAAGTAAAACAATAATGAATTACTATTATTTCTAGCCATAACAAATGTCACATTTTGTTCATTGTTAGGAGCAGGAGTAAATAGGCAATACATCCTATCAATCCAGTACGACCATTCAATTGGATCAAAACTGAATTGGGGCTCAATTCCATTCACTCATCTTTGGTCCACATTCCTTAATGCTCATTTAAAAGATGATTTGAGGCTCAATAATTTGATCTTATTTTGACCTAGAATCCACAGATCTTTGAGCAAGAAAATTACAGACTTCCATGACTTTGGACAGTATGTTTTTTTTAAAAAGTGCTAACTGGTTTCCTAAGGGGCTAATTAAAAATGAATGTTGTTTCCTCTTCTGAATTTTCCCACCATTGAAATTAAGTTTCTTGTATGTGTTCTATTGAATCTCTATATAATGCTTAAATATCTTTATCAGATCACCATCTACATTCTAGGTAAAACCTATGAAACCTCATTCTCAATTTAAATCTGGATGATCTGGTATTACTTTAGTCAATCTCTGCTGTACTTGATCAAAATCAGTACTTATTTCTTGCCTTGATTTTGCATACATTAGCTCAGCACCATTGCAGTTGTGATGTTTCAGCCTGGTAGCTAGAAAAAATGGTTCTGAGTTCATGAAATTCACCAAAAAAAAAGGAAATTGCTAATCATCAAGAGGTAGAACATCAGTCCTTACAATGGGATGAAAAAATAAGATACTCATTAGGTGATAAAATAGTTAAACCAAATGTAATAGGTTAGATACAAAATAAAACTCTGCTCTTCCATCAAACTTGCAGGCCAAATGTGCAGGTTGTCAATGGTCCTGTATGGTGAAAGATTTTCTCTATCCAAGATAAAATGTCCTATAATTAGGACATTTACAATTTTTTCCATTAAACCAACAAAAGTTTGAATGAAGCAGCTGGAAATCACCAGACAACCCATCTCCTCAGAAGGGGCGGCTTATTATATTGTGCATTTGCAGCCACATAGACTGCAGCTGTGGATCTTCCCAGGGCCCAGCTGATGTAGGGCCAAGTCCCAGAGTTGTGACTGGGAATATGAATCAGAAACTGGATTGAGTACAGAGACCAAGGGATCAGACTGAGCCTGGAATCTGAACAAAGATTCAGAAACCCAAGAAACATTTGGGCTTAGTCAGACCCAGAAACAAATTCAGATTTGGATCTAAGACCATATTCAGCTCTAGTCACATGGGCATAAGTCTATCTCCGTATAACAAAGGTCAAGTACTGTTGGGCATAAGCCTATAATTGTAATGGGCACAGTATTGGTAAGTGCAAGCCTGTTAATATCACATATACAAAGTACTGATCTGTACAGAATCTATATGTTTATAAAGTTGAGGTAATAAATTGTTGGACCTACAGTAGGTTTGAATTGTATAAATGGTTTGTCAGTGTGAACACTGGCTTATATTATTGGTGGGCATAGATCCCTCAGTGCAATTTCAAAGAGACCATCGAAGGATGATCGGCTATATAATTCTTTGAATGAGCATCTTTACTACGGCTTACAATTCCGATTTTACTTGTTAGAAACAGGTTTGTGAACTTGTAACAATTCCCAGATAAAGCAAGTGTTGTGAAATTCAGTGGTTATTTACAGAGAATACAGAAAATGAATGAAACAGGAATATTTTTGTCTTAATAATTCATTAACATTAAAAAAAAGAGCTAGTTTGATACTTTTTTTCTGAATGGCCTGGAACTTTATTTTTAGAATTACCTCTGAATGAATGCAGAGGTAAAATTTTTAAAAATGTTCACCTTTCAGGAATGGGTAACAGGCAGATCTGTATTAATTTTCTTGTTCCTCTTTCTCTTTTTTAAATATCATTACAAACAATGTCCAAGTTTACAGATGTCCATTTGGCCCACTTGTGTTAACTTTGGGATCTCCTGTGATACACCCATTAATCAACCCACAACTTCTCCATTACAGTTGAAATAAAAATGTTGATCACTACAATTTTGTTTAAGAGGAAAATCTAAAGTTACATTCCAGATCATTCTGGAAAAAAAATCAGAAACGAAGCAGGATATTTTCAGATTAGCTGATTGCAGGGAACAATTTTTTCCCACTCTAAGTGAGGAAACTGTGCCCTATTTCTTTTTGTCCTTGGTCGTGAAACATTTAAAATCACAGCACCAAATTTATCCAGGGATCCTTCAAGTTCAAAAGCATGCACCTGTCACAAACAAGTAAGATCTGGAAGGGAAACCATGGCAGGGATGGTAAATTCAAAGAATCTTACAACCTTGTATTATCTGTGAAACTCTCAGTTTCAATAGAGTGTGGTTCCTGATGTACTGTATATCAGAGGACCTATCCTGGACCAAACACACTAATGTCATCATGAAGCAAGTACATCAATGCCTCTCAGGAGTTTTCAGAGATGTGGTATGACATCAAAAGCAGTGGCAATCTTCTACAGATGTGTAGTGCAAAGTATGTTGACTGGTTGCATCATGGCCTGACATGGGGGCTCCAATACCTTTCAGTGGAAAGGCCTGCAAAAGGTAGTGGACAGAGCCCAGTATATCACAAAACTCTTCCCACCATCAAGAACCTACATTATCTACATGGGACGCTGCTGTTGGAGAGCTACAACAATCATCAAGGATCCACATCACCCAGGATATGCTCTGTTCTCACTGCTGTCATTGTGAAAGAGGTATAGGTAACACAAGACTCATACCACCTGGTTCAGGAACAGTTGCTAACCCCTTCACCATCAGACTTCTAAACAACAAACTCAGATTTATTTAAGGACTCTTACTTTGCACTGTGGCAGGGCACTCTCTCATGGCGAACCAGCCCCCGCCTGTAACGCCATGTGGCGGGGCAGCCATGGGAAGATGGCGTCGTAAGGGTTTCTCCCTGCCTCAAATCTCCTGCCCAGCGCGTGCTTGGGGCAGCGATTATGACACCACCACGCATGCAGTGACTGAGCTCACGCTGCCCTTAAAGGGGTGTGTGCTGAATTTGAATAAAACAGTCGTTAACGACATCGTGGTGGCTGTGTCTTTCTTGGCTGTGGCCAGCTCTACATTGGTGACCCTGTTGAGCCCAGACACCTCTCTGGTCTCAAGAACATGGATCTGGCAGAGATCAACGCCGTTGCCATCAAACTGTCCCCATTCTGGACCCATTGCCCGCGAATGTGGTTCGAGCAGGCGGAGGCGCAGTTTAAACTGAGGAACATTTCAGGAGATGCCACGATGTTCTACCACGTCGTGAGTGTGCTGGATGAAAAAACGGCCGCCAGGATGGATGATCTAATACACCGGCCAAGGGTAAATATCCTGCCACCAAAAACCTACTCCAGGCACTTTCGGGCTCTCACCTCAGCAGCGTGCCTCCAGGCTCCTGCACCTGGACGGGATTGGGGACCGCACACCATCAGCCCTCATGGACGAGATCCTGGCGCTGGAGGAGAATCACAAACCTTGTTTCCTATTCCATCAGATCTTCCTCGAGCAGATGCCCAAGGACATCCAACTACTCCTGGTGGATGAGAACTTCACGAATCCATGCTGAGTCATAGCCCTCTGGTGCACCAAGAGGGAGAATGAAGCAGCTCTTGGTCAGGTTGCGCGACCAAGAGCCAGCCGGCTGCAACGCTCCCTCAAGCACAAGCCGGAGGAGCACCATTCCACTTGGTGCTTTTACCATCAGCGCTGGGGAGCGCAAGCTCGTAAGTGCCGACAAACCCGGCCAGCCGCCGTTGATGGCTGCGACGGCTGGCCACGTGAACAGCCTCCTTCACGTTATCGACAAGTCCACCAGCTGGCGTTTCTTGTGGACACAGGAGCGGAGCTGAGCATCCTGCCCCCCACCGCCCTCGAGACACGCACCCGATCTCATGGTCCCACCCTGCAGGCAGCCAACGGTTCCATCATCAAGACCTTTGGTATCCGCAGGGCGCAGATCCAGATCAGGAAAGACAAATTCCACTGGAAGTTCATGTTAGCCTCAGTGGGTACTGCATTGTTGGGGGCCAACTTCCTGAGGACACATGGCCTTTTGGTTGACATGAAGGGCAAGAGGCTGGTCAACGCTCGCACCTTCCATTTGGTGCGCCTGGACGGCACAGACACCTGCAAGCCCGAGATCACCGCCATCGCCACTTCCAGGGATTAGTATTCAAGTTCCCCACCATCCTACAACCACGATTCGGTGCCACCTTACCCCAGCATGGGGTATACCACCATATCTCCACGCAGGGCCCCCCGCTGCACGCCAAGCCCAGGCGACTTCTGCCCAAGAAACAGCAGCTGGCAAAGGAAGAGTTTTTCCCGACTGCAGGAGTTGGGGATCATCTGTCGCTTGGACAGCGCCTGAGCATCCCCCCTCCACATGGTCCACAAATCCTCTGGGGGCTGGAGACCCTGTGGGGATTACTGGCATTTGAACGACGCGACCACACCGGACAGGTACATGGTTCCCCACATTCAAGACTTCTCGGCCAATTTCCACGGCGCAAAAGTCTTCTCCAAGGTCGATCTGGTGCGGGGCTATCATCAGATCCCGATCCACCCCAAGGACACCAGCAAGATGGCAATCATCACCCCCTTTGGCCTCTTTGAATTTTTGCGTATGCCTTTCGGGCTCAAGAATGTGGCCCAGACTTTTCAGCGCCTCATGGATGCAGTGGGTAGGGACTTGGACTTGGTGTTTATTTACCTGGACAATATCCTTATCACTAGCCACAACCGTGAAGAGCACAAGGCCCACCTCCGTACCCTGTTTGCCCGACTGGCGGAGTTTGGCCTCACAGTCAATGTGGCCAAGTGCCAGTTCAGCAAGCAGACACTGCAGTTCCTGGGGCATACATCTCGGCAGCAGGGGCTGTCCCAGCGCCAGAGAAGGTTGTGGCCGTCCAGCAGTTCCCCAAGCCAACCATCCTCAAGGGCCTGCAGGAGTTCCTGGGGATGGTGAATTTTTATCATTGGTTCATCCCCGGCGCCACCCGCACCAATGCGACCGCTGTTCGTATTGATCGCCGCTAAGGAGAAAGTCCTGACCTGGTCGGAGGAAGCAGAAACCGCTTTTGCTGTAACAAAGGAGGCCCTCGCCAACGCAACTCTATTGGTGCACCAATACCTGGAGGCACATATGGCACTCTCAGTGGACATCTCAGCCACTGCAGTAGGGGGCATATTCGAGCAGTGGCTCAATGGACAGTGGCTCCCGCTGGCCTTCTTTAGCAAACAGCTATGTCCGCCGGAGCTCAAGTACAGTGCTATCGACCGGGAGCTCCTGGCGCTGTACCTGGCCATCCGGCACTTTCATTACTTTCTGGAGGGCAGGCCCTTCACAGTGTTCACAGCCCACAAGCCCCTCATGCAGGCACTCGCGATGGCCAAAGATCCGTGGTCGTCTTGACAGTAACGCTACCTCTCCTACGTGTTGGAGTTCACCACCAACATCTGGCAGGGCAGGTAAAGACAACGTCATGGCAGATGCTCTCTCTCATCCAGCGATCAACGCTCTCGCCCCCGGCGTTAACTACACACAATTGCCGCAGGCCACAGAGATGCAGGATCTACAGACCGCCATCTATGACCTTGAACTCCAGGACATTCAGTTGCCCAACAGCCCGGATACTCTGCTCTATGATGTCTCCACTGGCTCGCCATGCCTGGTAGTCCCACTGCAATGGAGATCGAGGGTTTTCAACTTAATCCTCGGTGAAGACATCGGTGCGAATGGAGGCAGAGCAGTTTGTGTGGCACGGGATCAAAAAGGAGGTGGCCGAGATGGCGAGGAACTGCACCAGGTGCCAGGCCTCCACGGTCCACCGGCATACGCAGACCCCAATCCAGCAATTTGACCCGGTGGTGCAGAGATTTCAGCACATCCATGACGTAGTCCCCCGCCAGTGTCCAAAGAGGCGCACTACCTTCTCACAATAGTCGACCAAACCACGAGATGGCCGGAGGCCATTCCCATCAAAGAGGCTTCTGCAGAGATGTGCGGCAGGAACCTAGTCAGCCATTGGATCGCTAGGTTTGGAGTCCCAGTGCACATCACCAGTGACAGAGGTGCCCAGTTCACCTCCACGCTCTGGACTCAGCTGGTGAACCTCCTGGGGGTTAAACTCCACCACACCACAGCAAGCAAATCGTTTGGTGGAGAGATTTCATCGTCATCTGAAATCTGCCCTCATGGCTCACCTCACCGGCCCAGGCTGGGCAGACGAACTGCCCTGGGTCCTCCTTGGCATTAGAACAGCGCCCAAAGAGGACCTACAGGTGTCTTCTGCGGAACTGGTCTACAGAGCGCTGCTCTTGCTGCCCGGTGAGTTCTTTGGCTCGGAACCCAACGCCTTGTCCAAGCACACGAACCTTTTGGCAGATCTCCGTAAGAAGCTATTTTAACTTTGGACATAGGGGGTAAAAATGAACTTTTCAGCATGGACCGTTTGAAGGCGGCACACTTGGACCTATCATGGCTGGTGCAGATGGCCATGCCGGGGCCGCCTGCCCAAGCGGCGGGACACGTAGCCGGTTCTGGGGTGGGGTGTGTTGTGTGGTGGAGGACTCTCTCAAGGTGAACCGGCCCCACGTGTAACGCCATGTGGCGGGGCAGCCATGGGAAGATGGCGCCATCAGGGTTTCTCCCTGCCGCAAGTCTCCTGCCCAGCGTGCGCCTGGGGCAGCGATTATGATGTCACCACGCACACGGTGACTGAACTCACGCTCCCCTTAAAGGGACGTATGCTGAATTTGAATAAAATGCTCATTAACGACATTCAACATGGTGGCTGCGTCTTTCTTGGCTGTGGCCAGCTCTACAGCACATTATTTATTACTGAATATTTTAGGGGCAGCACGGTTAGAGTAGCAGTTAGCGCAACACTGTTACAGCACCAATGATTGGACAGGGGTTCGAATCCCGCGCTATCTGTAAAGAGTTTTTATGTTCTCCCTGTGTCTGCGTGGGTTTTGCCCGGGTGCTCCAGTCTCCTCTCACCGTTCAAAACGTACTGGGATTTGTGGGTTAATTGGGTGTAATTGGGCAGATGGGCTCATGGGCCGAAAGGGCCTGTAAATTTTTATTTAAAAAATTCTCTTTATACTGCACAATTTGTTTACAATTCTTTCTTTGTTTACATTTCTCTCTTTTCTATGCATATTTTTTGTGAGTACAGTGTTTTGTACGACTGCTAAGTACAAATTCTCCCTAGCCCGCAGGAAAACGAATCTCAGAGTTGTATGTGATGTCATGTATGCACTCTGACAATAAATTTGAACTTTGATATAGGGTAAATCTTCCACTACATTTAGCAACAACATTCTCAATTTAACTGGAAGACATAGTTGAACCTGGCATCACCTTCATCAATATGACACTTCTGCCATTGGTTGCCCATAAATTTATGAAGAAAGAAGGTAAACAGAATCAAGAGTTGATAATGCTTTGCTGAGATTTTTAACCTTCTCAGAGTTTAATGAAAAGCCATTCTCTTCTATGTGCCATAAAATGAGGTGGAAATCACAGCACTTTACCTTTGAAGATCCCGGATATGCAGTGAGCACTGTTCAGTACCCAGTACAACAAACTCTTCAACGATACTCATTGCAGACACCTGCTCATCCATTGTCACAGATGCTAAGAGCTTGCCGTTTACAGAATAAAGGTGCAAGAAGATTTTATCCTAGAATAAGAACAGAATAAAGGACAGGGATAATGATGAAAGATGACTTCTAGGAGACACTAAAGACAAAAGACTACTTAAATTTACATTGCTAATTCTTAACACCAGTAGACTTCACAGTAGAAGTGTATAAAGTTATGAGAAAAAACAAATTCAAAACAATTGATTAAAGTGAGGAAAGCAAGAGGGAAATAATGTGAATTTTCTGAAATTGGATGGATTTAACAAGTGATGTACCCTTGGGATCCATATTAATCCCAAATGCAAATCCTATTATACAAAAATGGAGATAGAAAGAATCTAAGCAACTACAAAATAGTTAGCTTAAAGTCAGTAGCAGCAAAGTTCATGGAACACTAGTTTAGAATATATGATACAAAAAAAATTAGAAACTAAAAATATAGCATAGCCATGATGAATTTTGCAATAAAATTAATGCTTCAACCAAGATGTGTTCAATCTGAACCCAAAAAAGTAGGAGTCAAGGATAAGATGATGGGATTAGATGCAAAAGGGTAGGAGTGTCTCATTTGTGATGTGGCCAATGCCATGTACTTGCATCTCAAAAGGCAAGTTGCTCATTTATGTATTTTACCTTGGCATTTTTTTTTTACATCTAGGAACTTTCTAGTATGCCAGAGATATAATTCAGGGCCTCAACAATCCTGGTAGTTAAATGGAACAGGTTCAGTGATCCTTGTAGGCTTCCATCCCATCTGTCAAGCAAATCCATTACTGCTTCAGCAGTAATTCTATCCCTTCCATTCATGAGGTCCATGGGTCCTGCCCACAACTGTTTCTCTTCATAACCATCCCATTTTACTCATGTTTAATGATGCTTGTGATCCCCTGATCTTTTGCAAGAAATTTCCTGTCCTTCTTTTCTCTCTGCTGGCTTCCATATCTTATGAGACACTTGTTCAGGTTTGAGGACAACTTGATTTCTCTCTATTTCATTGGTTATGTGATGGTCAATGTGCCCAACATGAGATCTGCAGACTTTTTTCCTGACCAAACAGACAGGTGGGTTGTGAATGAGGTGGTTCAATCTCTTGCCAGGTCTCCATGCCCTCCTGAAGCATAGATTATAGATTCCCAATTCCATTCAGATTGCTCCTTTTTCATTTTAACCTGTCATGATCCAGAGATTCAGTGAGGAAATTGCATTTCCTAAAGGAGGCTTTGTGCACATCCTTGACTGTTTTTCTTGGTGATTAGCCCAGTCACCCAAGACCCTACCTCATCGAGAGCCAAGAATAGGGGTGAACATCAGGGATAGAGACATAGTCAATATCCAATGGAAGAATGCTTCAAAGACCTACTCTCCATTACTCTCTCCTTGATGCAAGTCCTACAACAATCTATTTATGAAAGGCTTTCTGCCAATTCTGACTGACAAATTGAGAAAACGTGATCCCAACTCAAAAGTAAATGTAACATCCTGTTGACAGTGAGGATGAGGAATATACCCAACATGTCAAATTATATTAATAGAAATAAAACTTGAGCCACAGTGATGATAGAAATTGTCATTTCTGATGGAGTCACATTTTTTAAAATATAATTCTGGTACCTCCAAAGTAAATCGGATTATTTTTACATTGTTAAGGTGGGAACTCCATAACTGTGCATTATTCCTTGGAGGGGTTGAACAAAGACAGTACTGTTAACACTATTACAATGTCAATGACCCAATTTGAATCCACCACTGTCTGTAAGGAGTTTGATTGCTCCCTTTGTGACTGTGTGGGTTTTCTCTGGGTGCTCCAGTTTTCTCCCACTGTTCAAAATGTATGGGTATAGTAGGTTAATTGGGATTTTTTTTGGTGGGGGGCTCATGGGCTGGAAGGCTTGCAATTATGGTGTATGTCAAAGTTTAATAAAAAAAAAGAAATGTACAAGTTTTGAGTTATCTTTGTGTTGAAAATGCTTTTCTCGACCTCAGTAAGATATGGGGGCCACTTTAATAGGTAGCATTTCTGTCCAGGCATCATTCCCTTCAGATGATACTGAAGTAAAAACCAGGACTTACCCAGAGAACAGAGTGCCATCACTGTGACAATTGAAACAATTTGGAAATACGTGGTCAGTCAAGGTCCGTGGAAAGAAAACCTGAGATGGCCTTTTTGTGGTCAAGTTGAAACAAATCTCAGTAACGAGAATGTTTTGGTTTAAACATCTGATGCATTGTAAAATGAAGAAATGACAGGAGGAAAGTGGCTGAGAGAAAGAATGATAAATTGTTACCATAAGTCCTGATTTCACCAGATTGAGCGTTGGGAAGGACAGAAAGAAGAAAAGTTCTTCCTCAAAGATTGATAAAGTAAACCAGAAGATGTAACTGAGAAGTTTGGAGGTTAAAAATAACAGCTATCCGTATAAGATTGTTCCCCCTTGATCTACTTTTATTCTCCTAACCTAAATGTTACTGAGATACTGCATTCCAAGCTTGTATTACACCCCAAGTGTTACCGCAAGAATGAATATCATTATTTTCAAGGAACAAAAATAAGTTCCACCCTTATTGAATTACCTTTGATGCACCCCTGTTTTCTATGGTGCTATGGATGACGATCTGGCCTTCATATCCAATGACAAGGTTGTTGATGCTCATGGGTAGTGTGCTTTCACAGGGCGGGCGCAGGAACCGCATGAACTGACCACGACGGATGGTGTGTACAATGACTGTACCATCCTGTACAAGAGAAAAATGCTAAAGTTTAATTTTGACTAACAATGGCAGTTTGAAAATTGCATTCATTGAAAAGAACCTGAATATAAATCATTGTTTCCATCTGTCCTTTACCTGCTTCCATTCCTACTTTTCTTTCAAATTAGCTCTCCCCCCAGTGGTCTTCTCTCCCACTTGTCTCCTCATCTCTCCCACCAATTTTCCACTCTTGACCCCTCCTAGCTCTCCCCCACTTTTATGTGTGCTATCTCCTCTTCCCACTTAAGTCTCAACAAAGAGTCCTGACCCAAAAGGTTGATTGAGCATTTCACTCTGTGGATGCTGATTAGACCACTGATTCAATCCAGCTTTTCATTGTTCACTAAAAGTAAAACTGACAAGAGATGCTGTTAGATTATCATAAAAATGAATCCAATGTAATGAAACCCACATTCCTCACTGATCTGGCCTCTGAGTGCTTCAGATCTACAACCATATGATGGAGTTTTAAAAAGCCTCATGCAGTAAGATAGCAGGTTATTTAGTTACAGAGATGGTCATTGACATCTAAATAGGGTGAATAGTGATGGCCTGTGAATGGCAGTATTGTTCATGAATTTAATATCTCAAGGATGAAACAATTTCAAAAAATTCATAACACCTCAGTTGCTACAGGTAAAAGCAAAACTAATGGAGCCCCAACTAGTAAGAATTCCAGGACCTAGATACAAATCAATGTATTTCCACATTCTGAAGGTTAAATATCTGCCTGCTGAACAGTACATTAAAATGAAGCTATGCATTTCCCATTTTTCTCCCATATAAAAATGTAATAGTTTTGAGTATGTTTCAAAATTCTTGCTTAACTAAGGTCTGAATTGGGACTAGGTCTTGCAAGGGTGGAAGAGAGGACACAATAGACTTCAATGATTTATGTAGAAACAAGTTCAAGTCTATTTGTCATGCGATTGTACCAGTTCAACCAGACAAAACCATGTTCTCTGGTCCACGGAGAAAAACCCAAACAAGCTCTTGAATTAAATTGGCATAGGTTCATGCCCACATGTATGGATAAAATTAGAAAGGATGATTATTCCTGGATTTTGAAAGAAAAATGAGAAGGCACATTTCTGAAATGAAACAAAGGAGATTTCTCAGCAAGCCAGGAAACAAATGAAGGAAACAGAAGAGCTACAATCAAACTTGACAAACATGTAGAAGAGAATACTTATTTGATAAAGGAGGATGACATACCTAATAGCTGTGGCAGATGACATCATCATAACACAAGTGATGGAGATGGAGAAACTGGGAAAACAGGGTAAGGAAAGTGAAAGTATAGAGAAGGTAATTATGGGCATTGGCAGGGTTTCCTTTTTGGAGAACAATTGTTTGCCCATCCCTATAAAAGGCTGAGAAAGGGATAAAAAAAAATCAAAGCTAGACTTTGTGAAGGGAAGGAGAATGTCGACAAAATATGGGGGAATTTCTACTTCAAAATGAGAGTGGAAGTAGCACCAAAATGGCTATTGAAAACTCTTGCTGGAAATCTGAAATGCAAACAGAAAGTGCTGAAACATGTAGCCCTGCAAATTATAGGCTGTCAGTAGTAGGTAAATGATTGGAAGGTGTTCAAAGAGATCGGATATACATTTGGATAGCCAGAAACTGATTAGGGATAGACAATGGCTGGACGGGAGAAGCCAGAGAGTAGTGGTGGATTAATGCTTCTCAGACTGGAGGCCTGTAGTGTGCCTCAGGGCTTGATGCTGGGACCATTGTTGTTTGTCATCAATATCAATGATCTGGATGATAATGTGGTAAATTGGATCAACAAGTTTGCAGCTGATACTAAGATTGTAGACAGTGAAGAAGGTTTTCAAAGCTTGCAGAGGGATCTGAACCAGCTAGAAAAATGGGCTGAAAAATGGCAGATGGAATTTAATGCAGACAAGTGTGAGGTGTTGCATTTTGTAAGGACAAACCAAGAAAGGACACACACGGTAAATGGTAGGGCACTGAGGAGTGCGGAAGAACAAAGTGGCATCACAGGTGGATAAGGTTGTTGTAATGGTATGGATTGTATGTACTCATTGGCTGGTAAAGGCTTGGGCTGGCCTGCCCCTGATGACACTCTCCCCTGGACTCCTCCCCTGTGGCCCAGGCCATAAAGGTCAAGCCACCTCTGCCTTCCCTGTACTTCCCTAGCTTGGATCTGGGCCAGGTCAAGTCTTATATACAATAAAGCCTATCGTTCCCCTCAGTCTTCGTCTCTGTAATTATTGGGGCAACTGGTAGTGCCCAACAATTTATTGTACATAATTTTTTTAACATCTCCGGTAATGGAGAAGAGCCTGCGCCTCAATCGTCTAGAGGTGGATCCCCAAGTCCTGGGTGCATCAGAACTCTTCAAACAGTGGATCAATTGCTTTAACAACTTTCTGGAGGCCACTGCTGGAATGGTCGACTCGGATGAGAAGAGGCTGAAAGTCCTACAGGCAAGAGTTGGCCAGAGGGCTTTCCAGGCTATCAGAAGCTGCAAGACCTACACTGAGGTGATGGCTGAGCTATGGGCTATACAAGCCCAAAATCAATGAGGTCTACTCTCGTTACCTCCTGGCGTCCAGAAAACAGCAGCCTGGTGAGTCGATAGAAGAGTTCGTCTGAGCCCTGATCTCACTAGGAAAAGACTGTTTGGGGAACCCCACGGTCCCTGTGCCGGGGATCCAGTGTGTGGAAGACCTGGTCCGGGACGCTTGTGTGTCGGAGTTGAGGTCGGACTATATCTGTCAATGTCTCCTCAAGGAGGATCAACTGCCATTGAAACAGGTGATCCAATGGCCAGGACCTTAGACTCGGCCCAGCGCCATGTGGAGTCTATCGCTGGCAGAAGCAGGCCTATCCAGTACGTGTCACCATGAGGGCCGCCATCCTGGGAGTCGACATCAGGGACGGCTGACCTGACAGTGGCTGCTGTGACGCTGGAATCCTCGAGATGCAATTTCTGTGGGCAGTCAAGACATCCACGATGCCTCTGTCACGCGAAAGGAGCTACCTGCTCGGGCTGTGGGAAAAAGGGCCAGTATCAACGAGTCTCCAGGTCCAGAGCCCTATCCCAAAGCAGCGTGGCACGTGTGGCCGAGGAACATCCGGTGCTGGCCGCGTGTGTGGTAAGGGGGGGCACCATTTTACCCGCTCCCGTCCCCATCCTCTACGCAGTGGCAGCTCTTACCAACGATGTCACTTCCACCGCCAACGACGTCACTTCCGCCTTCTTCATCGACATTGGCAGCATGGTCAACATGGATGCCGCCATCTTGGACATCGGGCCTCCCCACCAATGACAAAGACGACGCACCGATCCTGGCATCGATCACCTTGAACCAAGCCAGCCCTCACCCGATCATGATCTCCATGATGCAGATTGAGGTGAATGGGCACAAATCGAACTTCCTCTTCGATAGTGGCAGTACTGAAAGTTTTATCCACCCCGAGGTGGCCCGTAGACTCTCAACCCCCATTTGGCCGATGATCCACGTTGATGGCGGCGAAAGACCAGTGGACTTGTATACAGGGGTACTGTGTGGCATCTCTGAAGGTGGTGGGGAGGGGGGGGAAATGTTATAATGACTTTTTGTTGTTGGTCATACCCCAGCTCTGCGTGCTGACCCTCCTAGGCCTCGACTTCCAGAGTCAGTTCAGGAGTGTGACGTTGGCGTTCGGGGGCCCCAACCGCTGCTCACCGTATGCAACTCACAGCTTACGGACACCCCACCCCCCCACCATCAAGCACCCAGCCTCTGGCATTGACCTGCAGCCTCACCACCCTGCGGGTGGCCCCTTCCGTCACTATTCGCGAACCTCAACCCGGACTATAAACCGATCGCCACCAAGAACAGGCGCCACAGCACTGAGGATATGGTGTTCATTCAGGCCGAGGTTCAGCGACTCTTGGTGGAGGGGATCATTGCCCCTAGCTCCAGCCCCTGGAGGGCACAGGTCCTCATAGTCAGAAGGGCAGGCAAGCCCTGGATGGTGATGGACTATATAGTCAAACCATCAACCGTTTCACCCAGTTGGATGTGTACCCTCTACTCTGGATACCCGACTTGGTCAACAAGGTTGCACAATACAGAGTCTTTTCAACCATTGACCTCAAGTCGCTTATCAATTTCCCCTTCTCCTGAGCGACCCTGGCTCTATACAGGTTTTGAGGCTGATGGCAAAGTTTTTCACTTCCTGCGGGTGCCTTTTGGTGTTTCTAACGGTGTCTCTGCTTTTCAGAGGGTCATGGATCGGATGGTGGAGGAGCACAAGCTGATGGCGACATTCCCATACCTTGACAATGTCACCATCTGCACCCATGACCAGCAGGACCAAGATGTGAACCTCACAAAGTTCTTACATTCGGCCAAGTTTCTCAACTTGACGTACAATAAGGACAAGTGCGTGTTCAACACAGACCGCCTGGCTCTCCTCAGATGCGTTGTGGCATATGGTGTCATTGTCCTGGATCCCGACCGCATGCAACCTCTTATGGGGCTCCCAGTCCCAAACACCCTAAAGGTGCTGAAGAGGTACCTGGGGCTGTTTTCTTATTATGCACAATGGGTGCCCAATTACGCCGATAAAGCCCATCCCCTGATTAAGTCCACAACTTTTCCTTTATCGGCGGAAGCCCAATCTGCATTCTACCAGATCCGAGGAAACATCGCAAAGGCCACGATGCATGAATCCACCCCTTTCAAGGTGGAGAGCGATGCCTCCGATTTCACACTGACTGCCACTCTTAACCAGACAGGCAGGCCAGTAGCATTTTTCTCCCGCACCCTGCGTGGTCCCGAGGTACGGCACTCCTCGCTCGAGAAGGAGGCCCAAGCGATTGTTGAGGTGGTGCGCCACTGGCAACATTACTTGGCCAGAAAACAGTTTACTCTGCTGACAGACCAGAGGGCCGTGGCCTTCATGTTTAATACTAAACAGCGGGGTAAAATCAAAAATGACAAGATTCTTAGGTGGAGGATTGAGCTCTCCACCTATAATTACAACATCTTGTATCGACCAGGTAAACTCAACGATCCCCCAGACGCCCTATCCCAGGGGATGTTTGCCGGTGCACATCTCGACTGCCTCTAGACCCTCCACGACAGTCTGTGCCACCCTGGAGTCACTTCATCAAGACTTGGAACCTTCTGTATTCCGTTGAGGACGTCTGGTCCATGACCAGACACTGCCAGATCTGCGCTGAATGTAAACCGCAGTTCTACCGACCCAAAAAGGCACATCTCATTAAGTCCACATGCCCTTTTGAATGGCTCAGTGTCGATTTCAAGGGCCCGCAACCCAACACAATAGGAATGCCTACTTCCTGATGGTGGTGAACGAGTTCACCAGGTTCCCCTTTGCTATTCTTTGCCAGGATATGATCAAGGTGCTGTGCAGTATCTTCACCCTGTTTGGGTACCCCAATTATATCCACACCATTCGGGGGTCCTCGTTCATGAGCGAGGAACTGCGACAGTATTTTCTGGCCAGAGGCATAGCCACCAGCAGGACCACCAGCTATAACCCAGGGGTAATGGCCAAGTGGAAAGGGAGAACACCACCATCTGAAAGGCAGTGTTCCTGGACCTTAGGTCCAAAAACATGCCGGTGTCCAGCTGGCAGGATGTTTTGCCTGAAGCGCTCCACGCCATCCGATCGCTCCTGTGCACCGTGACTAACACCCCCCCCACATGAACGCTTGTTTGCTTTTCCTAGGAGATTGGCGAATTGTTCCTCCTTTCTTCCTTGGCTGGCAACCCCAGGGCAGTCCTGCTACGGAGACACGTGAGGGGCCATAAGTTGGATCCACTGATGGAAGCAGTACACCTCATACACGCCAACCCTCAATACGCGGTTTGTGAGGTACCCCAATGGCGACGAGGACACTGTACCTATTCGAAACCAGATGAGGGCTAGGGATCCCGAAACAGGTGATCCAACTGGCCAGGGTGCGGGAGAAAAATGCTACTGCCCTGCCTGCCACCGAACATCCCACGGAGCAGACCACCCCACATGGAAGCGCAATACTGGAGGCCGAGCCACCCGGCTCTCCAGGAGTTGTTCCTCTGGGAGACATTTAACCCTCTTTCCTCCCGGGAGCCTTCAATCATCACCCCAAACCAGATTGTTCCCTCCCCTGCCCCCCCCCCCCCCACCAGGACCACTTCTCCTCCCAAACAGTAGAGCACGAATACACCTGCCCCCCCCATCGGTCCCACAGAAGGAGGAAGTCGCTGGTGTGGTTAAACCTCTAGTTAGGTTTTTAAAAATTCCCTTGTGTCGAAAAGAGGGCGGTGGGGTTAGAGGGGGTGAATTGAATGGTATGGATTGCATGTACTCATTGGCTGGTAAAGGCTCGGGCTGGCCCACCCCCAATGAAACTGTCCCCAGTCTCCTCCCCTGTGGCCCAGGCCATAAAGATTGAGCCACCTCCCCCTTCCCTGCATTTCCCTAGCTTGATTCTGTGCCAGCTCAAGTCTTATGTATAATAAAGCCTATCATTCCCCTCAGTCTTCGTCTCTAATTATTGGGGCAACTGGTAGTGCCCAACAGTTGTAAAGAGAGCTTTTGGCTTATTGGCCTTCATAAATCAAAGTAATGAGTACAGGAGTTGGGATATTATGGTAAAGTTGTGTAAGACATTGATGAGCTCAACTTTGGAGTTTTGTGTGGAGATAAGGTCACCCAACTACAGGAAATATCAATAAGATAGAAAGAGTGCAGAGATGATTTACTAGGATGTTGCCCAGACTTCAGTAACTTGAATTGCAGGTAAAGGTTAGGACTTTATTCCCTGGAGCATAGATGAATGAGGGTAGATTTGACAGTAGTATTTAAAATTATGAGAATAAACAGAGTTAATGCAGGTAGGCTTTTTCCACTGAGGGTAGGTGAGATACGAACCAGAGGACATGGGTTAAGAGTGAAAGGGGAATAATTTAGGGGGAATGTGAGGAGGAACTTCACACAGAGAGTGGTGTGAGTATAGAACAAGCTGCCAGCTGAGGAGGTGAATGCAGGCTTAATTTCACCACTTAAGAAGAATTTGGACAGGTACATGGAAGGAAGAGGTATGGAGGGCTATGGACTAGGTGCAGGTCAGTGGGATGAGGCAAAAAGAAATGGTTCAGCACAGACTAGAATGCCGAAAGGGACCTGTTTCTATTCTGTAGTGTTCCATGGTTCTAGATCAAGTGGCATCTGTGGAAAGAGAAAGGGATTTAGCATTTCAGGTCAGAGACCTTTCATCAGAACTGACAAGGAGTCTTTGATCCAAAACAATAACCCTGTTTCTCTTTCCTCAGATGCTGTTCGATGAAAATGGCTATTACTATATTAAGAAAAATATGTTAAAATCAGCATTGCCAAATAGAAATCAACCAGCCAAGGCCCTAAAATGTTGCCATCATGTTACTCCTACAATCAGAGATAAATTGAAATGGGGAGCTAGCAGGCATTTGTGAGACACTTGTGAGTGAGCTTTATATTGACAAAGGCACAAGACTAATTGCATAACTAAATATTTCAGCAGCAGGACTCGGTTTAGCCAAGCTGTCTCCTGTAACTATACATATTGTATTAAAGTTGAAAGTTACATTTGTTATCTGAGTACATATATGATACAACATACAACTTTGAGACTCTTTCTGTGGGCCAATCTTCACAAGTCTATAGATCAGTAACTGTAAACACCAGGACTGTCAACTGTACACAAATTATGCAAATACAGATATAAATATACAGCAATACAAATTGAACATAACAGTCTTTAAATGAGCCTCTAAATGAGTATAGTTATCCTCTTCTTTCTTCTTTGGCTTGGCTTCGCGGACGAAGATTTATGGAGGGGGTAAAAAGTCCACGTCAGCTGCAGGCTCGTTTGTGGCTGACAAGTCCGATGCGGGACAGGCAGACACGATTGCAGCGGTTGCAGGGGAAAATTGGTTGGTTGGGGTTGGGTGTTGGGTTTTTCCTCCTTTGCCTTTTGTCAGTGAGGTGGGCTCTGCGGTCTTCTTCAAAGGAGGTTGCTGCCCGCCAAACTGTGAGGCGCCAAGATGCACGGTTTGAGGCGTTATCAGCCCACTGGCGGTGGTCAATGTGGCAGGCACCAAGAGATTTCTTTAGGCAGTCCTTGTACCTTTTCTTTGGTTATCCTCTACTCTTCAAGAATTTGACAGCTGTGAGGTTGTAACTATGGTGTACGAGTCCTCAAGCACCTATACCTCCTTTCTGATAGCAGTGGTGGGAACAGACAATGTCCTGGGTGGTGAGGATTCTTGATAATTGATACTGCTCTTCAATATTTCATATAGATATGCTGAATAGTTGGGACAGTTTTACTTCTGATATTCTGGGCTGAATCCACTACCTTTTGCAGGATTTTCTGCCCAAAAGGTATTGGTAGTCCTATACCAGGATGTGATGCAGCTGGTCAGCACACTTTCCAAAATAATATAGTATAGTAATATTATTTCCAAAGTGAGAGAGGAAAATAAAACACATGATTTGCCAATCCCTGATTTCTAACCAGTAAAATTTAAAGAGAACATCCGAGGCCATTGAGAAAAACTAGAAGAAAATGATGTTTTTTTAAAAAAGCAAAACATTCATGAATTAATCTCCAAGGGAAAACATTTTCCATACAATCCTTAAACTAGAAACTGCACACATTTCCTCCATTGTTACACCCAAAATTTATTGTCCTTTGCAATGCCAGCTTTATCTGGAGATTCCTCAAGTTGGAGCAAGCGTGGGTGTCTCTAACTAAAGTTAGTCAGGGTGGGGAAAGCTAAGGCAGGAAAGTCATTCAAAATATGCTGTAGCCATTGATCTCATAGTAGTATTTTAAAAAATGTTATTTGAAAATACTTATGATCAGTCTTTCCAATACCAATGGTTAGTTTACACCAGAAAACATAAAATTAGGTTACTTGCAAGGTTCTAGTCTCATTGTCTTAAAGCATTTTACATGCAGATAATATCCCATTACTTTAAAACAGCTATAATTGACATCCAAGCAAACAAAACAGAATCACAAGAGGTCAAAATGGTATTACAGATCAGCAGTAACTATCACTGCTTCACAACTCCAATGATCTGGGTTCAATTCCACTGGTGGGTAATGTCTGCATGGAATTTACACACTCACTGCAGGTGTTCCTGCCAGGTGAAGTGATTTCCTCCCATATTCCAGAGACACGCTAGTTGGTTAATTGGCTCCTGTAGATTACCCCTTGTACAAGAACGTGGCAAGACATCAAATGAGGTTAAACAAGAAAGTCTGGAATTGATCAAATGGAAGTTGATGGATATGTGAAAGACAATAATGTCGCAAGTAAAATATGTTGAGGAAGAATGAGATAGATTGCATTTCTCTGCTGGGACTCAGCATGGGCCAAAAGGAAAGAAGATTAATGAGAGCCTTAGAAGAAAGGAGATACTAAAGAAGTGGGCCACTGACAAGAAGACAGAAATGGAGGAATGACAAATTCTCTTTGGGTTGCAAGATGGATGGAGACTAGATATAGATGACTGACACCAGACTGATCCCACTTGACACTGGAGGCATTAAATGCAACTAATTTCATGAGGATCACCTTCATAATTTCCTAAGAAGTTAGGTTAAGTGAAATGTACCTTTGATCCTGATACTGCCATGTCAAGTTCAGTGCTTATGGACACACAAGTGACTGCATCATCGTGTCCGTAGAGTACTTGTACTGGCTTCTGGGCCAATCCGGAAGCAAAGCCACCCTGAGAAAACATGCATGAAAAATAAATGAAATGGAGCATTTTATTAACAAGCAGTGCCCTAAACTGTGTTTATATATTAACTGCATTAATTAGAGTTCAATAGCAGCACACAAAGTTTAAAATATTTAGTTCTCACTCAAGTTCAAACCTGAGGATGACTGGATTGAAAGTTGCTCTCTTTTGAATGAGGTGTTAAAACAAGATTATATCTTATTCTGCTACAGAAAAACGTTTGCTTTATATTTTTTCAAAGAAATTAAGAAAATTAAACATTGAATTTTATTCACCACATGTCCTTGTTAATGTTTACCCTCATCACTCAAAATAAATTAATTTAGCATTTTCACATTGGTTTAACAAGTCAAATCCCCAGGTAGCAAACATATCCAGGCCCATCAGAGACCCTGATCTCCTATCGACTGCAGACATCCATGTGAGGCAGCCAACATAATAAACAACCATTCCCTCTCTCCTCCCCCTGGTTACAACCTCTTATCACTGCTACCTTTGAGCAGAAGGTTCAAGGGACAGATGCATGAAAGACAGAACCTCTAGGATTAAGTTTCTTTCCAACAGCTTTCAGCCCTTTGAACCTTCCCTTTGTACACTAATTATAGACTGCTCTGACATCACAAATGGACAATCTGCACTATTAAAACTTATTATATTGCATGAGGATTACTATGAATATTGTGACAGATTATGTTATGTTTTATACTGTATATAGATATATTTTAAAGGAGATAAATTGTGGCAGTTTTTTTTAGTGTCGGTCACACACAGACACAAACACTTCAAAAAAAAACTCATTTAAAATGCCAGAGCTCTGCTCAAGCCAGACAGTCCAGGCACTGGGTGCCTTTACAAAAACTTTGAAGAATGCCTATAAGGACTTCATAAGTAAGTGTTAATTGGACATGCTGTGGAGTAATGGATTATTGTTTTGGAAAGCAACAGATGAACGAACTCGGAAGATTGGGTCTGGTACCACAATCTGTCTGAGTGCAGTTGGCTGTTCTAAGAGGGTCATGTGGTTTTCTCTGATTGCGTGTATTGGGGGTGGGGGGGAAAGAGAGAGAGAGAATTGAGTTCAACAGTTCAGTAGCAGCAGCTGGGACTGGAACATGACAAGCTGGCAAGCTTGTGGAAAAACTCCATTTTGAAGATGGGTTGTGAGTTCTTAGTTCAGCCGGGTCAAAGCCCTGGTGGTCCATATAAGAGGAGATGGCTGGCTGCATAATGTTTCACTTGAAATAAGGGAAACAAAAAGGAATTCTGTGGTGATGTGAAAGAAAGAGGTTATCATCTGAAAAACCCTGATGGGACAAGTTTCTTCGGCAAGAATCTGTTGTGGGTGTCCAATGACCAACAAATCTCTCTCTGAAAACTGAGCAGCGAAAGTGGTGCTGTCAAGCACCTTCACTGTACATACATTATTTCTACTTTAATATAGGCTATGTATTTATCACACAATTCCTGCTTTTACTATATGTTCGTGTTTCTTTAGGTTTTAAATGTTATTTGGTAGGTTATCTTTTGGATCTGGGAACACTCAAAAATTTTTCCATATAAATTAATGCTTCTTCACTTTACGGCATTTCTGTTTACAAAAGGTTTCATAGGAACACTCTGTTTTCAGACAGTGTGGGAAACCTATATCTATCTATCTATACACAGTATATATGGATATAGATATATAGAGAAAAAGATACATATGTGGGGCGGCACAGTTGGCGTAGTAGTTAGCACAATGCCTTCGTAGCACCAGTGATCGGGTCAGGAGTTTGAATCCTGCGCTGTCTGTGCATGGGTTTTCCCGGGGGCTCTGGTTTCCTCCCACCATTCGAAATGTATTGGGGGGTGTGGGTTAATTGGGTGTAAATTGAGCAGCATGGACTCATGGGCTGAAAAGGCTTGTAACTGTGTCTAAATTTAATATATACAGTCTATATATTAGAGAGAGACACACACGCACATTATATAATACGTTCAACAATAAACTCATTATCACATTTGTTGTGAACGTTTGTTGCTACCTAATTGCTAGATTTCTGCAAAACCGATTACAATGCAAAGTACCTTCAAAGAAGTTTTTCGATCTCCACGTTGTGAGATTTAAAATTTCAACCCAATACATTATTGCTGGATGGTCAAAGGAACTAAATTTCAGAAGATATTTTTAATTAAGTCTGTGTTTCTTTTTTAAAATGTCCAATATTTATTTCTCAACCCTCTTTGGTTAAGCAGGTTTACAGCTTTGCAAATGGCTCAGTCTAGCTTGAAGACTGCCCATAACTTCCAATTGCCTATCACTTAAATTATCCATCTCACTTTCAGTGCTATATCTTTGATCTCTTATAGTATTCCAATAAAGCGCAGCATCAGCTTGAAGAACAGCCCTCAACCTTTGTCCAGGTATGACACAGCCCATGGCATTCAACAATGAATTCAATAATTTCAGATAAACAACTTTTCCAGTTCTGATACAAGATCATCCAGGTGTAAAAGTTACACCATAGATGTTGCATAACCTCCAGGGTGTTTTTACACTTTCTTTCACATTTCTATCACAACTGTATTATGCATCTTACAGTTCTATCATGACCTTGTTAATATTCTGCTCGTCTTCCAAATTCCCTCAACCAAAGCTTGGTTGTGTCACTTGGACAACCTTGGTTTGCACATCAGCACACATTCCTTTTGTTCTCTCCACTCCTCCCATCTCTACAACTTCAACACACCTGTTTTCATGTAAGGCTCCCATATTTGTTCGAATATTTCAATATTATTTCTTAAACTATATGTTATTTTTTCTAATGGAATACATTTATTCATTTCTATATACCATTGTTGTATTTTCAAATTATCTTCCAATTTCCAGGTTGACATAATACATTTTTTTGCTACGGCTAGGGCTATCTTAACAAATCTTTTTTGTGCATCCTCCAAATCAATTCCAAATTCTTTGTTTTTTATGTTACTTAGGAGAAAGATCTCTGGATAACCTACCGGGGACAAACATTACCTAAGTTGATGGAAGGAGAAGGAAAGAAAAGAATGGACTCAGTAGAATTACTGGTGTATTTTTGTTGAATGACAACATTGTCTGACTGGTTTAATGCAACCTAGATTGTATACCTAAAATGGATGGGGGGGGGGTGGGGGGGTGGCCTGGGAGGAGGGGGGGGGGGGAAGAAAAAGTAACTGTATATGTGTGAAAAAGAAAAAGTGTATATCATGGCTAATGTGATTTATGGTGTGAAAAATAAAAAATTTAAAAAAAAACACACCTGTTTTCTTTCTTACGCAGTTCTGATAAAGGGTCATTAATCTAAAACATTAAATCTATTTCTCTCTCCTCAGTTGCTGTCTGACCTAAATATTTTCAGCAGTTTATTTGTACTCCAATGAAAGAAATTTGTTGTGTTCAGATTGGTTAGACTTCAGTGGTAAAAAGATCCTGAAAAGCACAAATGCTATTTAAGTACTTTATAGAAGTTTTTGAAAAAAACAACAAAATCCAACTATCTAACATATATATCATGCACTAATTCATGAGAACCAAACAAGTTTATCCTTAAATATAGTACAGCATCAGTTCTCTAACTGGACATTCACATGACTGGCAACAGTCTGGCAGCTTCACACTTCCCATTCAACCAGAGCATAGATCTGCATTTCACTGCTTGCTGATACAAATGCAAATCAGGAAACCACTTCTTAGAAGCAGGGGATGGACATTCAGCATTGAGGTTCTGATGATCCATAATCATTTTATTCAATTAAAGTAATTGATTAAAGTAATCAATTAAATGATTAAAATTGCTAATGAGCCATCATCTGCAGAATTCTGTGGATGAAAGTACTTTCTAATTTACCTGAATTCATGCTTATATTCTGTTGTGCAAGCCTTACTCAGTGCTGTAAAGTTCTTTTTTATCTACCTCATCAAAATCTTCAAGACCCCCCCCCCCAAATAAAACAGTTCTCAATTTTCTTTTATCCTGATGAAACAAACCTGAATTACATAATTTGTCCTTATGCTCTAAACCTGGGAACACTGACTACATCTGGTGAACCTGCACGATATTCAATCCAATGTACCCTTCTGGATGCAACAGTATCCTTTCACAGGCCCACAATGTCAATTTTCTCATTTATATGTATGAATAGGATGCATTTTACCTGCTGGATAACCTGCCACACCATGCAAGTGGTGTCTCTTGATCCAGAAATCAGATAAATGCCACAAAGGTCCAGTGCTAGACAAGTTACAATATCTGTCGGAAGAATATTTGAGATTCAGTAAAAAAAACACACTTGCAATTAACCACTGCACTACCGCTCTTTATAAAACCGGGAAGAAACTCCCCAACTCGCATCAATGGCATCAAAACAATTTGAGGTCAATTCAGCAAGGTTTACATGAATTTCTCATGTTCTGAGCCAGACATTTCAGCAAGGTTTACATATGCAAAGTGATAGAGATTATTATGGACCATGCTATCAAATGTCACTCACTAATGCACAGATTTGGTTTCACCTGGACCACTTAGCTCCAGATCTTGCCACATACGGGCTTGGTCCAGTCATGGACCAAAGACCAGAATTCCATACATCAGGGGTGAAATGGACTCAATGAGCCCTATTAAAATTGAAATCAATAGTCATCCAGGAGAGAGGAATTCAATGGTTGGAATCATAAAGGAAGATGGTTTTGTAGTGGTTTCAGGCCAGATATCTGGGATTTAATGCTGTTGCTTAAGTCTGGGCCCAAAAAATTTTGGTTACCATGCATGACCTTCTTTAAATTGGTATACTGCAGAGTGATTATACATAAATCACAAAAGGTTGAAGGTGCAACAGGTAATCAAGAAAGTAAATGAAATGTTGGCCTTCAAAATAGAGAGAGTACAGAGAAGGTTCACGAGAATGTTGACAGGATTTCAAGGTTTGAGTTACAGGGAGAGGTTGTGCAGACTAGGGCTTTTTTCTCTGGAGCGTAGAAGATTGAGGGGGGACTTGATAGAGGCGTTTAAGATTTTAAAAGGGACAGTCAGAGTAAATGTGGATTTTTCAATTAAGAGTGGGGGAGATTCAAACTAGAGGGCATGGTTTAAGATTGAAGGGGGAAAATTATAAGGGGAACATGAGGGGAAATTTCTTTATGCAGAGGGTGGTGGGGATGTGGAATGAGCTTCCGGCAGACGTGGTTGAGGCAGGATCATTGGTTACATTTAAGGAAAGACTAGATAGTTACATGGAGAGGAGAGGACTGGAGGGGTATGGACCGGGTGCTGGTCAGTGGGACTAGGAGGGTGGGGATTTGTTATGGCATGGACTAGTAGGGCCGAACTGGCCTGTTCTGTGCTGTAAGTGGTTATATGGTTATATTGCCAGAAAGATTATATTTAAGACCAGGAAAGTTCTGCTGTAACTGTACTGGGGACATCGCCTTAAGAGTCAGAGAATACAGAATATTAGAGCACAGTAAAGGCCCTTCAGCCTATGATATACATTTAAGACAAAGAAAATGAGAGTAATCTGTGCAATTCTCTCCCCAAAGAATTAGTAGAAGCTGCCTCATTAAATATATATAAGACACAGGTAATTTTGGAATAGTGGAGGAACTAAGGGTTAAGGGAAAAAAGCCAGGTAAGTGAACAGAATCCATGGTCATATCACCCATGATCTTGTTGAATGGCAGAGCAGGCTCAATGGGCTAGATAGCCTTATTCTTAATGTTATTGTGCTCTATAACAAACAAGTCAGTCAGTCATCCTGATTTGGAAATACATTGCTTTTCCTTCCACATCACTCAGTCTAATTCCTGGAACTCTAATCAATAGTGCTTTGGAAGTACTTTCGCTAGGATTTCTAAGGTTCAGGATGTGGCACAATGCCACCTTTAAATTAAGGCAATAATGTTAGCTTTGACAGTGATACCCAGTTTCCAAAAATAAAAAAAAAAGGTGTGATACAGATAGAATTCCCTAATCATAGACTTGCCAAAACATATTGGGTCTAGCCTTTCTCACTGTTAACTGTGCCTTGTGTTGGACAAACATGATAACTGAAGGTGCTAGAATCAAATTCCAGACATAGGACAGGAAATACTCTTTATCTTATATGAGGTGCATTATCCAATGGAATTTTTACTGAAAGAAACTCTTGGAAAAATTGGATGAAACTCTTACAGCGATGTTTGAGCCATACTGCACCCAACCTAGTGAGTGTAATTAGACAGCCTATCTATCACAAACTGTACCCTACTCAGAAAGTAGGACCTGAATCTGAATCTCATAACTGGATCCTGGATGCATTTTTAAAAAATTACACAATGATAAAGTTTAGACATTACTAACCTATATGTCTCATGATGTGTCCTGTTACTTTGCCCTTACTCAAAGATGTAACCCGAAGACTGTTGTCCCAATGACCACCAGTGAATAGAAGTTTTCCATCATGTGAAACGACAAGGATCTTTGGTGACAAATCAATTCCAGGAGCAAGAGGGCCAGACAGGAAACGCTGAGTTCTGCCAGGATGGAAGAAGAAAATCAGTTGTTTAACTTGAAAGGCGATAATAACTGAAGAGGTTGATGTGTGGTTATTAAAGGAAATAGTATGTGTATGAGTTGTTTTGTGATTGGATACCTGTAACAAGTGGTATTCCTCAGGAATTGGTGCTTGAACCCTTGCTGTTTGTTACATACAAGAATTGTTCAGACCTGAATGTAGGAGGCATGATTAATAAGTTCGCAGACGACACAAATATTGGTGGAATTGTTGATAATATGGAGAGCAATCTTGGACTGTAGGGTGGTAAAACTGATGCAAAACAAACTGTTGGAGGAAATAGCCAGTATAACATTTCCTCTACACTCTCAGTCCTGATGCAAAGTCTCATCCCAAAATATTGATTGTCCCTTTGCCTCTACAGATGCTGCTTGATTTGCTGAGTTATTTCAGCAGTTTGTTTTTGATGTAGATTACAGAACCTGCAGTCATCAAAATGACATCGATATGTTGGTGAAATGAGCTGAGAAATGGCGGATGGAGTTTAATCCTGATAAATGTGAATTGATGCATGAGATTAGAACATACACTGTGGATGTTAGGGTCCTAGGAAGTATTGAGGAAAAGAGGAACCAATGCAAGTGAAAGATCCTTGCAGCATATGGGATACTGGCCTTCATTAGTAGGAGCACTGAAGTAGAAGAGGAGGGAAGTTATGCCCCTACTTTAGAAAACATTGGTCAGACCTCAGCTACAGTACTGCATGCAGTTCTGGTCACCACAATATTGGAAGGACGTGACAGCGATGGAGAAGTTGCAGAGGAGATTCACTAGAATGTTGTCTGGGATGGAATGTTTCAGATACAATGAACACTGGAGAGGTGAAGTTCATTTTTTCTTGAGCAGATAAAGTTAAGAGGGGTTGTGATTCGGGTATATGATATTCTGAGGGCAAGATTGCAAAAAACTTTCCCCCATATCAGAGGTAGATTAAAATAGAGGACATAGATTTAGGGTAAGAGAGAGATTTATATATTTTTTTTATTTTAAATTTAGACATACAGCACAGTAACAGGCCATTTCAGCCCATGAGTCTGTGCTTCCCAATTTACACCCAATTAACCTACACCCCTGATACATTTTTCGAATGGTAGGAGGAAACTAGAGCCCCTGAGGAAAATCCATGCAGACACGGGAAAAACGTACAAACTCCTTATAGACAGCGCAGGATTCGAACCCTGGTCCCCATCACTGCCCTAACCACTTCGCCAATTGTGCCGCCCTAAGACGGGATCTGATGGGGACCTTTTTCACCCAAAAAGTGGCGAGTATTTCAAACACATTGCCTGAAGCATGGCTAAGCATAGAAGACTACGGAGCATGTGCTAGGAGATGAGATTAATATTGATGAGTGCCCACTGGTCAGCATGGATGTGGTGAGATAAATGGCCTGTTTCCATGCTGTACTATTCGATGAGTGTTAAAGGTTTGGTGATTTAGTGGCTGCAATGCAATCATTAAAGAAGATGATAATTTAGAGTTAATGTGATGTACAAACTGCAGAAAAAAAGTAAACTTACTTTGCATTGGAGATGGCTGGGTCCTTGGTAAAGGTGAAGTAATTTGAAATGTTTTTGTCATATGGTAGCCAGCCGTGAGTTCCTATCAAACCGTCCACACTCACTGTTACCTAATAGAAAAAAAATTAAATGAGTCGGTCTAGCAATATTAGAGAAGTGACATATTTTTATGGAAAGAATAACAGACAATGTAGATCCAATGGCAGAGTTGAAATTGGTGCTCTGACGAAGAACCTGAATATACAGGTGCAAAAATCTTTGTCCATGCCAACTGATATTAAGAATACATATTGAAAATACAAGGAATCTGTTCTTCATAAAGAGAAGCATTGAGTTACAAAAACCGAGAGATTACATTGAGCCTTCATAAAACATGGGTTGGGCACAATTGCAATTGTGTCCATTTCTGCTCACCACATTTTAAGAAGGGTCTTAGAGAGGATGAAGAAGAGATTTATTATAATGGGTGTAGAATTAGAAAGGAACAAGATTATATTGTAGGAGTTTGGGTTGTTTTACAGTCAAGATCTTGCTGAATTTAGTTCTCATTCGCAGCTACTTCAAACATCTGGGAACAGAGATCTGTGGTGAAGTGCAAAACACACAAGGGAGATGCACAGTTTTTTTTTCCACTAGGATATTGACTATGATCGAGTCTCTAAAAGTGATGGAAACAAAAGTAATCAGAGCTTCAAAAGGGAAATGGATGCACCTTAAGAAAAATACCTCGTACATTTGCAGGGGAATGACCTGTCTGGATTACTCTACAAAAAGCTGTCACATTTCAATTGCCTGTGTTGTAACGATTTGATGATTCAACAGTAGCTGATGTAATAATCTAACTTGGTCCAAAACTTGTTGGATATGCATATGTAAAAAGATGGGCAACAAATAAATGTCTAGTGGGTTCATGCGATGGTCCAAAAAAAGTGAAAAATGAACAGATGTCTGAGATATTTGCTTTGATCTGTTTGTCCATTCCCCATTTTCACACAACCATGTTACTGAGAATTACAATGTTAATGTCTTTGTCAACAAACACCAGGAGATGGCTACTCACGCAGTCAGACTTTCTAGACAAGATTGTAAATGGTTGAACTGGGAAATTAAGATGACCCATTCAGTACTCACAAACACAGATGGTGCAATTCTTCAAGGATGCAACTTGAACCTTGCATTTTATTTGTTGCTAATCTAAAGATAACAGGGCAATTTCAATCCATCTTTTCCAATAGTCAGATAGTTATTATCAGTTGGAAGATATGCCTGGAAGTTCCCAATTGGATTCTGCTTTTGTGCTTTTTAAATGTATTAATTTGGGGAAGAAGGATGAGTACCTGATGAAACCTGCTTTAAATTTTAGTCTTAAGATGTCATCAATCATTGCCATTGCAGGAAATCCATTTTTCAAGATCAGGCTTGTTTCTCTTTCCCTATGCACTATTTCTTTCAGACGTGTCAAAATCGAAGTTTTTAAGATCACATTGTTTTCTTTAATTTCTCTTCTATTTAATCTTTGGCCAGGATCTTCAATGTTTTACCTGGATTGGGAAACAGGTTTTATGAGGGCAAAGTTAATACAGCTGGGACTTTCAGATGGGAGAGTAAAAGGATGAGAGGACACTTGATAGAGGTCAACAAGATTATGAGAGGTAATAGATAGGGTGGAAAATCAGCGCCTGTTCCCCAGGGCAGGATCAGCAAAAACCAGAGGACCTATGTACAAAGTTAAGGGAGGGAAGTTTAGGAGAGACATCAGAGGTACTTTTTGTTTTACACAGAGAGTTGTGGGTGCCTGGAATGCCTTGTCAGGAATGGTAGTGGAGGTTGAAACATTGGGGGCATTTAAGAGACACATGGGTGAAAGGAAAATAGAGGGTTATGGGAATTTTTTTTGGAAGGAATATAAGGGTCGGCACAACATCGAGGACTGAAGGGCCTGTACTGTATGGTATTGTTCTATGTTCTAAACATTTTTGGACACCAAATTTCTTATTACCAAAGTCTTAATGACATTTATTTCTGATTGTTCTTTTTCAGAAAAAGACACCAGATGTTTTTTCTTTTATTCAACACTGTTAACTCACCAGAACATCTGGAGATCCTTGTGTGATAAAAGTGTGTGGTTGATTTTTTGGCACCACTGCCTGAACTAATGGAATATCATCACTGATGCCCTGCAAGAAGATAGATCGTGTTACATAAGTGAATGCACATTCTGCTATGACATTGATCGTTTTGGGAAAAGTATGAACTACAGGACACTCCAAATCATTCTTTAGGACTCTCATCATTGATATGGCCAAGCACCTATTACTTCCCCATTTTGTTCATCTCTTCCATCCCACTCATCCTTTTGTTAATGATTCCACTCCATTTCCAGCAACCACCTCCAGATCTTCAGTATCCAGAAGGTCATTGTGGTAGCCATATGATAAACCTTTGTCCCCTGTCTAATGTGCGTCAAAAGAACCAAAGACTGGAGCATATCACAAGTAGGTCGACCAGTCCAGAATGTCCTGGTCTGGCTAGGAGCAATCCTTTAAGACCTGCCAGTAGGTGTGGCTACACTCTCAGCCAATCACAGTCATCCTACACTACAATCTGTACATATGTACATATTCACATTGGTGATAGAATCTGTACTATTTCACCCTGTCTGCTCACCAGTGGACCAGCAAACAATTGGCTCTTCAGTTCTTTATATATTTCCTGGAACACCTCATACCCATTTTTCCATTAGTAAATCATGACCAATTCTTTTCTCATCTTTTTCATTCCAAGTCACTTGGTACTAAAATCAACTTTTTTTCAGTATGGAAAGTTATAGTAAACCAAAATTTACAGCGTTTTAGAAGACTTACAATCTATGCAAAAAGAGATGTCCAATTCATTTGTTGAGCATAATACAGGATTTTAGATGCTGTACTCATCCCTTATTATCATGTGCTACTCCGTCTCCTTTTCCTTTTTGCCCACATTTCCTAAATGTTGAATACCCTTGGGATATTTTGCAGCAACCTTTGGTCATCCTGCAGTCATGCTTCTGTAATAGTCTTTTCACATACTTTAATTTTAAGTTTATTTGTTACAAATACCTAGTATGAGAAGGGTTCTTCTGCGAGCAGACTAACAGATTAAATCTAACATTCATACAGTTGTGTAAAGAGCACATTTTACAGAATATAGGATTCTAATGAAAGGGAAGATCAATTAGCACCAACAAGGGCAGCATGAAAACATGGTTATAGGGTTTGTTCAGGAACCTGATGGCTGTAGAGAAGAAACTGTCATTTAGTCTGGTGGTGGGTGCTTTCAGACTTTAAAGCCTTTTGTCTGATGCGAGGAGGGAGAATCAAATGTATCTGGGATGTGATGGGTCTTTCGGTATGCTGGCTGCCTTCCCTGAGCAGTGGAAGATGTAAATGGATTCCACGGAGGGGAGAGGTTTGCAGTAGGTTCTGAGCTATATTCACTATCTAGTCTGTCTTGTTGCTGAAATATTATTGTATTTAGATACAGTGTCCTTTTAATTTTGGTCTTTCATTCACCATGGATTTTTATCCAACAATATTAATCAGCAACTATTATGTTAGGGGGTGTGGTAGTGAGGAAGGAGAAAAATAATTGTAAGCATGAACAAATGGAAAAGATTCACACTTATTCGAGTGGTACCAAATGGAAAAGATTCACACTTATTGGAGTGGTACCAAATGGAAAAGATTCACACTTATTGGAGTGGTACCAAATGGAAAAGATTCACACTTATTGGAGTGGTACCAAATGGAAAAGATTCACACTTATTCGAGTGGTACCAAATGGAAAAGATTCACACTTATTCGAGTGGTACCAAATGGAAAAGATTCACACTTATTGGAGTGGTACCAAATGGAAAAGATTCACACTTATTGGAGTGGTACCAAATGGAAAAGATTCACACTTATTCGAGTGGTACCAAATGGAAAAGATTCACACTTATTCGAGTGGTACCAAATGGAAAAGATTCACACTTATTGGAGTGGTACCAAATGGAAAAGATTCACACTTATTGGAGTGGTACCAAATGGAAAAGATTCACACTTATTGGAGTGGTACCAAATGGAAAAGATTCACACTTATTGGAGTGGTACCAAATGGAAAAGATTCACACTTATTGGAGTGGTACCAAATGGAAAAGATTCACACTTATTGGAGTGGGAACAAACGGAAAAGTGGAGAAACTGTTATTTTCTTCAAAGAGAAGATGACGGGGATGTTTTAATTTGGGGGATTTTGAGAAAGTAAAATAGGAAAAATTGTTTAATCAGCGAGTGTTTAGAATGTGGAATATGATTTCACATGAAGTATTTGATACAATTAATGTTTGTGAAATTTCTTTCAACAGTTAACATAGTGGTTAGCACAACACTGTTACAGCGCCAGCGACCAGGGTTTGAATCCTGCCCTGTCTGTTTGGAGTTTGTATATTCTCCCTGTGTCTGCATGGGTTTCTTTGTGTGCTCTGGTTTCCTCCCAACCTTCAAAACAAATGGGGGTTGCAGGTCAACTTGGTGTAATTGGACAGCACGGGCTCGTGGGCTGGAAGTCCTGTTACAGTGATGTATGTCTAAATTGAAAATTTAAATGTTTCTTTTATACATTCATCAGATTTAGACATCACTGGCAAGATAATAGAGAGAGAGAGAGAGAGAGAGAGAGAGAGAGAGAGAGAGAGAGAGAGAGAGAGAGAGAGAGAGAGTGAGTTAGTTCTTGGCGTACGTGCATAGTTCCCTAAAATTGGTGACTCAGGAGGAGAGGATGGTGAAGAAGGTGCTTACGTTCATTGGGAAGGGTACTGAGTGCAAAAGTTGGGACCTCATGTTACAGCTGGACTAGGTGCTGGTGACAACACACTTGGAGTACTCGATTCAATTCTGGTAACCTAGCCAGAGGAAGGATATCAATTATGGAAAAGGTGCAAAGGAGATACACAAGGAAACTGGTGGGACTGGAGGGCTTGAGTTCTAGGGAGAGGATGGATAGGCTGGCTCTTTATTCCCAAGAATGTAGGAGGCTGGGGATATCAATATAGCTATTTATAAAATCATGAGGCACATGGATAAGGTGAACGTTCAATATTTTTCCCCAGGTCGGTGATTCTAGAACTAGAGGGCAGGTTTAAGCATCTGGAGTATGGGGAGAGATTGGACAGATTGGGTCTTTATTCTTTGGAGCGTAGAAGGTTGAGAGGGGATTTGATAGAAGTATTTAAGATTATGAAAGGGATAGACAGAGTGGATGTGGATAGACTATTTCTGTTAAGAGGAGGAAAGATTAAAACAAGAGGACATGAGTTAAGAATTAAGGGGCAGAGGTTTAGAGGTAACATGAGGGGGAACTTCTTTACTCAGAGAGTGGTAGCTGTGTGGAATGATCTTCCGGGAGAAATAGTGGCGGCGGAGTCAATTGTATTATTTAAGAAAAGGTTGGACAGGTATATGGATGAGAGGAAGATGGAGGGTTATGGGCATTGTGCAGGGAGGTGGGATTAGAAAGGGGTGTTTGGTTCGGTGCGGACTAGAAGGGCCTAATGGCCTGTTTCCGTGCTGTAATTGTTATGTTATGTTATATATATGTTATGTTAAGGTGGAAGGGGAGAGTTTTAAGAGAACCTGAGGGGCTAATTTTCAATCTGATAGTAGGTCGTATATGGAATAAGCTGCCAAAGGAAACTTATTCAAAATACATTTGGACAGCAAGGGCTCAGAAGGATATGTACAAAATTCAAGTAAATGGCATTGGCCCAGAATGTTAAATTTGGTCAACATGGATGAGTTGGGCTGAAGGACTGTTCTGTGATGTATGACTCTATCAGACCAGCATTTATTGTTGAATTTTGGGGTGAAGTTGGACAAATATACAGTGAGAAAGTGAAAGAAGAATGTGTTGAAATAATATGAAAGTGAGAACTTACTTTGGTGTAACAATGGCATAAATTATCTAAACAAAATGGACAGTTTCTATGGTGAAAGATTAATGCAATTTTATGCAGGTAGAAAAGAAATTCTCCTTCCCCATAAATATCTTTTACCCTTGCACTAGGTAATTGGTTACCTCAACAAAGAATGACTTAAGTTGGCCCAGCTGATCAAAGACATTTGCAGTATAGCTGTCGAATCGTGCTGAGCGCCTGAGTGAATTCTCTGCGGTAAGACGTGGAGGATGTGGCTCCTGGAAGAAAAGACAATTAAATGTACAATAACAGGAATTATTATTTTTCTGCTGTGTAGAATTTTAACTAATTTTATTTTATCTACTTGTCCACTAAATGCCACTCTTGCTGGGATAAAAAGTTTGTCTCAGAGAATTGAGTTGGGTTATTCATTGTCTGGGCTTGGGCTTGGGCTTGGCTGGTTGAGTTGAGGAGAAGTTTCTCATTTAGAGATCAGTGAATCTTTGGAATTGCAAGAACATGGTATTAAGCACATTCTATAGTGATGCAAGAGACTGGAGATGCTAGAATCTGGAGCAAATAAACAAACTGCTGGAGGAACTAACAGGTCAAGCAGCATCTGTGGAGGGAAAGAGATTTTAAAAATGGCGGTGTTGCTGGAGCTACTGCAATGGGACAGCGGAGACACAATGCTGCTGCAAACATTTCAATTGCGGCTGCTCCATACTGGTTTTAAACAACCTGTTAAAGGATCCAATGGTGTTTGTAAAATCTTGTAACCACAGGTCTATGCCCAAGATGGCAGCACCTGTGCTCGACAGTAGCCACAAGGGGCTGCAGACTCTAAGGGAGCAGTGGACTGGTGCAGGGCACCAAAAATGGGAAGAAAACCCCCCCCGTTGAAAAGGAGAAGCAGAGGAGATGACCTTATAGGTCAGTGACCTTGCCAGCACACCCACAAGAGGCTCTGTGGCTGAAGCCCTACACAGACTGCAGGTGTCTTATGGTCAGGGGACCTGCAGGGGCAGTAGGCTGCTGCCTACTGGTTATGGGAACCAGGTATGGGAGCTGGGATTCGAGAGGGTACTAATGAAAGAAGGGCACCCGAAGGGCCTTGGGTGCTGAAAGCTTCCTAATCATTTTGGAGGCTTGGCTCTGGAGTTTAGTTTGTCAATGGATTAAATAGGAGTCCGTGTGGCTGCGAGGAGAATCCACAGACACTCAGTGACTCTGAAAAGACTCTTTTTGCTTCTGTTTCTCCTATTGTTGGGGTGCTGGGCAATACTAATGGTAGCTCTTTGATTGCCTTACGGCAGACAAAAGTTAAAGACTTCATGAAAAGAAATACAGACGCTACACTGCACCACTAGTTCGCCACAGAAACAGGATGGCCAGATTAGTTTGTCAAGAAATATTTAAAAGATCCTGCAGAATTTTGAGAAAAGGTTTTATGGACAGATGAGACCAAGATTAACCTGCATTAGAGTGATGACAAGAGCAAAGTGTGGAAGCCTAAAGGAACTGCCCAAGATCCACCTCCAAAGCATATGACCTTTGGCGGGTTTTGCATCTTGCAGCGTGGCCTCTATTTCCTTTCATGAAGTCTTCTGCGGACAGTAGTCATTGACATATCCACAACTGTTTCTGATCTGTTGGTCATAAGTGTGGAGATTTTTCTTCATTATGATGAGAATTCTTCGGTCATCAGAAGTGGAGATTTTCCTTGGAATACCAGTCCCTTTGTGATTACTGAGCTCACCAGTACACTCTTCCTATCATGCTCCAAACTGTTGATTTTGATAATCTTAAGGTTTGGGCAATATCTCTGACTGTTTTATTCTTGTTTTTCATCTTCATAATGGCTTATTTGACTTTCATTGGCGCAACTCTAGTCCTCTGTTATGTGTGGCGGAGACTCCCTACCTAATGCTGATGGCCACATGGCCTCCCTGCCTGAAAGTAATTTGGAAGTCACATCACCTGTCAGTGCATGGTGTACTATTTTGTTCCACTCAAAGTTACAAAGTTAAGAGCCTTGTATTTAGCACCAGCACAGAGGACACTTACTCTCTCTGCCTTGCGTTGTTAGCTCTGGACACCATTCCGTTGCCAGGTTGCTGGTGCAGACATTGCTTGTAAAGGTCATGGGTAAGCTGCACACTGCACTGATTGAGCCATGGTATTGCTATAGCTCAAATTACTATAGATCAATACTGACAATAGAGCCGCCGCTCTCAACTGATCGGGTCCGAGGGCAGGTGTGGGTATACCCTGTGGCTATAGTGGTACCAGATCCACCTCCCTTTATTCAGGGGTCTGGGTGGGTGTGTATAACCCCTGCTTACTTGGTGTGAATGTCTGCATCGCCTGTGTACTATCTAATGTTCTTCCTTGTTTGTTTCTTGTTACGATGGGTTCCTACGCTCCCTTATAAATTGTGTGCTTATGTTCCCACACTTGTAAGTTGTGTGCATATGTTCCCATACTCCCTTATAAATTGTGTGCGTATGTTCCCACGCTCCATTATAAATTGTGTGCGTATGTTCCCACGCTCCATTATAAATTGTGTGCATATGTTTCCATGCTTATAAATTCTGTGCATATATTCCCACGCTCCCTTATAAATGATCTCTCTTAATAATAGTTATGTTAATAAAGTTACATTTGATTGCAAACCTTTGTGTCCGGACTTGTATCTTTGAACCCACTGAACCTGACACTTTCTCAACAAAACATCCTCATGTTGAAAAATGGATCTACAGACTCCAATGATCAAGCCTAGTTCTCTTATACCTGCAACAATGAATCAATCAACTGCACCTGCATCCTCACAAACACATGTGAAGCCAACTGTCCCAAGCATTATGGTGCCCTAAAATGAGGGAATTATGCATAAAAGGTGCTGTAATTTCTACATGGTTAA